>NC_056746.1:111310736-111380736 GCF_019279795.1 Protopterus annectens | reverse complement strand
AGAAAGTGGAAGATGTGTGTGGTGGTGGTGGGGGGGGAGCTGCTTACAGCTAAAGCACAGTGCTCTCCAGGGGAAAATGAAGATTGGCTCAAACAGGTAGACACATACTCAGTTTACTGTAGCTGTTTGCAGACAGTTCAGACCCGGACTGTGCTTTTCTTATAAGAATGTTAAAGGTGGTACCGCAGTTGAATACTTGAGTGGTGTTAGGTCTAGAAAAGAAGAGTACAGAGAGGAGTAAGCACTTTTGAGATGGTAAATATATATTATAAAGATTATAAAAAACACACTGAGCAAATAGCTACCACATGCAGGACAATGTCCTGAACCATTACTTAGTATATGCAGATACTGAGCCAATTGGAAGAACATTAGAAAACAAAAAACCCAGACAGTTATGCAGCCACAGATAAAAATATACGGAGCAGCAATCTGTCGTGGTTCTCTAATGTGATTCTATCCACCAGTAACAGCACTAACTTATAGAAATAATTTAGACACTAGTATGAGCTGTCTACACACAACACAATTACATGAATAACATTAGTGAACAAGGTGCAGCTATGCAAATAGACCATACATACTATTATACTATAAACAACTTGGTGCATACAAAATGCTAGCATGCCATAGTAACATCAATAATAAAGCATAAAACATATTAGATGTCTAACACAATTCAACATATACAGTTGTAAAATGTCTAATACAATTCAATTATATATATATATATATATATATATATATATATATATATATATATATATATATATATATATATATATATATATATATATATTATAGATATTATATATAAGCAGAGCAAATGTCTATTTGATGGATAGCACACTGCATCCATTTCTGCTCCAAACAGCATGGGAAAACCACCCCAAAGGAGATCAGGACACATTCCACCAGAGCAACCTCCACCTCTGCAGTTTTTTTCAGAGGGGTCCCCAGCAGGGCCAACCTGGTGGCTGCAGCATGGACATCTGCTCATACCTTCAAGCATTACTACCTGCCTATATTCTCCAAATCCAGGGCAGGCTTTGCCACTGCAGTCTTTCAGGGCATTCTAGCCCAGACCCCAGTGGTCCCCAGCAGGGCCATCCTGGAGGCTGCAGCATGGATATCTGTTCATACCTTCACCAAGCATTACTACCTGCCTATGTTCTCCAAATCCAGGGCAGACTTTGACATTGCAGTCTTGCAGGGCATCCTAGCCAGACCCCAGTCTTCTTGACTACCTCCACCATTTTCTTCAGCTTTGGGAATCAACCCAATTGTGATGACTGCAACAGTGAAACACGAAGAACGTAGTACAGTTGTGTACACAACATAAATGTAGATGCTCTAGTGTTCATTGTTGCAGTCCTGATTTCCTTCCGTCCATCCCTCTTGTCTTTCTCTCTGTCTCCTTATAAGGAAATGTTTGGTGTTTACTTTCTACTGGTGTTGTTCTTCCACCATAACCTAGCTCCCTGTTGGGGCTCTTGACAGGGCAAGAAAAACCGATTAAATGGCATCGGCTGCCTGATTTTATACCACTGACACCCTGACGTCAGTCCTGGTGTGACAGCAACTAACGCAGAAATACTAATCCTCTGTTCGGGCCGACTGAGGCCTATCCCTGGCAGGTTAACCCAGATGTGATGACTGCAACGATGAGTACACACACTAACATCTACATTTATTGCAAGTGTACACAACTGTACTCTCATGGAATATTCTTCCGGGAGTCCAGCTTGGTTCATGGTAGCTGGGGACTTTGCCTCACGTGAGGAGAAGATGAAAATACCTGATAAAGAAGTTAGGTATTCACCATAACATCCCATCTGTATTGTCTATTTTTCATCTCTCCTCACAATCCCACCCTCCAGCCCCCATCCTTAGATGCCTGGTTGAATGGGAAGATGATTTTTAGGGTTAGATTAAATCTCATTAGACTCCAGAATTCACTTCACTTAAGGCATCTGTGTGTGTTGAGTACTAACCCTTCTCTTCCTACTAATATAATTATAGCAAATGATCCGAGGTAACTGGGAAGGGTGTATTGTGGGTAAGGGGGATACACAAGAGCTTTTTGGTTGCAGTGAGCTTGCTAATGGCAGAGTTTGATCCGTGGGCTCTGATCCGAACTCCCATGTGAGGAAAGATGAAAAATCGACAATACAAATGGAATGTTATTGTGAGTACACTTTTTTGTGCATTATATCCTTCAGAGCTTTACTGCTTAAGAAGAGTATGCACTGCTAAGGCTTCTGAGGAATGACTGTTGGCTTGTGCTTTCTTTAGATGGATTGTTAATTTCCCTTTTGAAGTGAAAAAAGCTTCCTTTTTACTAATTTATTTCCTCATCAGGAAAGTTATTTTAAAGCTAGGAGTGTTATGTTTTAATGAATTGTCTGGAGACTGTAATGCTCTCTTAAACAGAGCACTTGTGTGTCCGTTTTAAAAGTAATGTTATCTAACTGTAAACACAATTTCTCCACAGAAAATAGTTAAAGTTGTGTTTGGAAGTTTTACCCTTTATTTCTTCCGAGGGGCAACTTTTGTGGTTTGGTAGATGATAATCATATTTCAGTGTTGGAGTCATCACATATGGGTTATCTCTGCTAGGGTAGCTCTTGGCCGGCCCGAATAACAGAGGCTTACTATTTCTGCTTCTGCTGCTGTCGCTTCAGGACTGATGTCCGGTAGTCAGTAGTATAAAGAGAGGCAGCCGACACAATTACATCAGTCTTTCTTGCCATGGAGCCCGAAGCAGAAGCAGTTCGCATGAGTGCTGGTTTGCCACTACCTGAGTTTCGTCTACCGAATTAAATTTGAAGTCTTCTAAAGCTAAGTACCCCATTGGGGATCCTTTTTTCTTGCACTAACCTATGTCGGAAAAAGTTAATTGTCTCGCCTGTGGAAAGCAAATACCACACCAAGACTTCCATTCTTACTGCATCACTTGTTTAGGCCCAGACCATGACTTCCCCTGTTATTGCTTCTGTGCTTTGTTCAACACCAGAACTATATGTTGTTGGGCCCTTATTATAGCCAGATATTTTCACTTACAGTCCTTGAATTCCGATATGGAATCGATAAGCCATCAGACAGCAGATCTTCCTAAAAAACATTAAGATAAAGATAGACAAACTACACCGGTCCAAACCTACCCATGCTTCCATTTAGTTGGTCATCAGATGTTCATCGTGCATACAGCTGCAGTAATCACAGATGGGTTTTCTGCCGTCAGGCGGTCCCTCGGTCGGCCGAATTCCAAAGTCTTGGTCCGGTGTCGGTTGTCGTCGCTTTCTCTTCTGACGTCAGTGAGGCCAGAGTATTTAAGACACAGCCGACGCCATGTTCTTCAGTCTTTTTTGCCGTGCGGTGCCCGAAGCAGAAGCAGTTCGCAAGTGCCGGTCGGCCAGCTCCTGAATTACTAATATTTTGGAAACCGAAGTCTTCATTAAAGCTAAGTACCCCGTTGTGGAAATTTTTCTTGCCTCAGACCGATGTCAGAAAAAGTTAATTGTATTTCTTGTGGGAAGCAAATACCGCATAAGGATTTCCATTCCCTCTGCATACCTTGTTTGGGCCCAGACTACGACGTCTCGGGCTGTCACTTTTGCGCTCCCTTCAATAAACGCACTATTAAGCGTCGGGCGGAGTTCGCCCAGCACTACTTTGGTAAATCTTTTGATTATAAAATGTCGTCGGACACTCAGACTACCGTTTTGTCCAAAAAACGCAAGGAAAAGGACCGACACGCGAGGCCCGCGGTCCCCGCCAATACAGGCTACACGTGGTCCGGTTCTCAGTGAGACGCCTTTGCAGTCCCTGACTACCGACGACACTCCTTTGGCGGTGTCCTCTGTACCTGAGACCGCTGGGACCTCTGCCCTTTCCCAGACTACAACCGAAGCCTTTACTAATGTTGAGCCTACTAATGTGGACAGGTCCACCTACACCCATGGTGTATTTAGGCCCTCATCTTCTTTTTCAATTGAGGCCTTTACTAAATCCAAAGCAGTCAGGCATCCCACGAGGCCTGTTGCACAGGGCCCATCTCCAGGTCCCATGCCTAAAAAACAGATGCTTAAAATGGCTGAGGATTTAATTACTCTTATCAGAGGTTCTCAACCCCCTCCAGACAAGAGACCCAGAGTGGAGGAAGATTCTCCCTCTTCTGATCAGGGATCCATTGTATCAGAACATTCTGATGCAGAGGAACACACTTACTCTCCTTTTGAGGATTCGGATGCAGAACAGTCCATTCCTTCTGTATCCCCTCCTGAGGATTTTTCCTTTGGGGAAACCTTGCACACCTTGAGGGAACACTTCCATTGGGAAGGCCAAGACTTTTCAGATTCCAAGAAAAGACTTAGGGAATTTCTTTTGTTACCTCAACACAGATCTCTGGCTATACCCTCTGTTTTGGACATACTGGATGATGTCTATTCGGAGGCGTGCCTTAACCCGGATTCTCTGCCTCCTGCACCAGTCAAACCTGATAGGTATTACAGAGTACCCAGCTCTCACCAATTTCTCTTCAAAAGCCGTAATGCTGACCCTGAAACAATTTCACAAGGCCTCAAGGGATTGAAGGCCTCCACTGCCAAGAATCCACTTCCTGCAGAAAGGGAATCAAGATCTTTAGAAAGGTGGGGTAAAAAGGTATATACCTCGGCCACCCTAGCCATGAGGGCCTTAAACTGTCAGATGTTAAGTTGTCTATCTCGCCTTCATTCTTGCTGGATGGGTTCGGAGCCGACCTCGGCTCCGACTCGGCCACTCTAAAAGCTCGAGAGTTGGTTCCACCGGCTCGAGGCTCCCCTTATATCCCACAATGCTAGGCGAGAGTTGCCTCAGATCTCGTTTGCCGCTACAGCTTCGAGGTTGGTTGTTTCTGCCGGTTCCTGGTGAGTACTATTTTCTTGAGAAAATTAGTCTTTAAAAACCCCTTTTATTTAATATTTTTACTTATTTAGTGTAGGTTAGAAAACTTATTTCCTACCCAAAAAAAAAAAAAAAAAAAAAAAAAAAAATTTCCGTTTCTTTCCCCAAGAACCTTGGTTCTTCCCTTGGGCCTATTGGCCTTTCCTTCCCTAGTGGAGTGTGTGTGTTTTATACTAGTTTATTGTAGTTTAAATTACTAGTATTACTATTTTTTATTGTTTAATCTGACAGGGTATAACTAGTGTGTTTGTGTGCGTGTTTGTGTACACCTGTTCAGAAAAAATGTCTAAAGAAGCAAAGGTCTCCGGATTCAAGAAGTGTGATGCGTGCTGTCAGAAAATGTCTCTGACAGACGCTCACACTTATTGTGTCTATTGTCTGGGGCCTTTGCACCTGCAGGACTCCTGTGCTGTGTGCCATGGCTTCAGCCCCAGGGTCCTGCAGGAAAGAAAGAATAAATTAATTCTTAGAGGCTTACTCAAGCCAGAGGATTCCCTGTCTGTTTCAACAGGGAAGCCCTCTAAAACAGGTCTTCGGCTCCGGCTTCTGAGCAGAGACCTCGGGTTTCTCAACCTTTGCCTTTATCGGCTCCGGCTGGAGCCGATAAGTCTCAGTCAACAGTTTCTGTGGCTCCCTCGGCTCCGGCCGGAGCCGAGGTTATAAGTTCCGTGTTGGCTCCGACCAGACCTTCGGAGCCGACAACTAGGAAGAGGTCCAGGTCACCATCTCTTGGCTCCGTTCATTCGGCTCCAGGATCTCCCCTGCTGTCTGAACGGAGCCAAAGGTCTCACTCCTCTAGGTCATCGAGGCTGTCGGATCATGACCTTCAGAGGGTAGTGAGTCGACTACTTAAGTCGAGGCACTGGCCCAGATGCTTCAGAGCCCGACTCATCAGTCGATGCCTGCCCGGTCCATCAACATTTTCCTCCTTCGACTCTCTTGAGTTCGGGCGGGTCGTGTCGGAACCGAGACTGTGATTACGTCGGAGCCGATACAATTGTCTTCGGCTCCGTCGTCGGCTCGTTTCTTCTTTGGAGGAATCTCGGCGGACTTCCTCGTCGGCTCGAGGGTGAGTGGCATCGGACCCTTGTCCGACCCCCTCTCCCTCTCGGGGCTTGCGCTGGTGAGTTCGGCTCCGACATCGACCTCGAGCCATCACTGTCGGTGCCGAGGGGTTCTTAGCTCCTCGGGCGGGGACCTCTGGCTCTGCCTGACAGGGGTGCATTCGAGGTCATGCGGAGTGTGTTAGAGCCTGGCTCTACTCCACAGTCTGCTCTGTCCGCCCCTCCCTCTATGGTGCCTCAGGGTAAGTCGACTCACTCCCTCATCCCGGACCGCAGAGAGCCAGCTCCTCAGGAGCCCCTGTGGGATTTCATCCTCTTCGAGGCTTCTCCTGATTTGGCAGAAGAGCCCCCTCGGAAGAGGAAGTGTAAGAGGAAACACATTGACTCACCTGAGTCCATCACGTCAGACACAGATTTGGATGATTCTGAGGGTTCCCCCCATTCCCCTTCTGAAGGTGTCCCATTTGCCGACATTCTGGAGATCCTGAAACAGAGGGAAATTGGCCAGCCCTCAACCCTTGGAGGCGAATCTGTGTATCTTGAGGCGTTTGGCTCTCGTCCTTCCACCTCCTGGGTGTCCCCCCCCCTCCGACCCCCTCATGCAGGTGGTTGCTAAGAAGGCATGGGCGGCTCCTCCTTCAGTGGGCCCCCCTCCCAGGCGACCTTCTAAGTTCATAACAGCTCCAGCAGACAAGCAATTTCTAACTAAAGGAGTTTCTGTGGATGCTATGGTGGTAGCTGCTGCCACAAAGAAGGAACTAGCTGATCCTTCAGTACCTGTCCATCCACCTAACAAGGAATCTAGGTCCATGGATAGGTACGGGAAGCGGATGTTCTCCTCAGCGACATTTACCATGCGTTCGCTGAACTACCTGTGCCATTTTACTCGTCTTCAAAGGGACTTGATCAAGGAAGCGAGTGAAATGTTAAAGGATCCTACAGCTGCAGGTTTCCAAGACAAGATGAACACGCAGCTGGCTACCCTAATTCCATATCCAACTCCTCCATGCGCCTCCTTTCTTACGCGGCTGATGGAGCGAGCAGAGCCGCAGGGACAGGTGTGGCCTTACGTAGGCACGCCTGGATGCGGCTATGCAATTTTGTGGACCCTTTCAAGGCGTCTTTCACGAACTCCCCTTTGATGGATCATCTCTCTTTGGTCCTCAAGTGAAAGAAACCCTGACTAGGTGCGAGACTGATGGCAAGACCCTTTCTGCCGTCGGAGGCCGTTTTCGACTCCTTCCAGGCCTTACCCCAAAGGCCAGAAGGGTGGAAAGATGTGGTTCCATAAACAATCTCAAGGGACTTAGCCTGATGCAGAGTCGTTTTCCTACCAAAGGCAGAGGTGGGAATAACAATGGTAGACGTCGCCCTAGGGGCAGGGGTCCGCAGAACCAGGGCAATCGGGAAGCCTTCCTGACAAGCCCTTTCAGCATCCCTGAGGTGTTGCCCGACTGCCCATCTTCGGAGGCAGTCGGGGAAGATTGTCACTGTACCCAGAAGCCTGGCTATCCCTGACTCAAGACAAATGGGTACAGTCCATCATTTCGAAGGCTATTCTATCCCCTTTCTTCGCTTTCCAAATCAGTCAAAAAATCCCTTCCAGATGTTCCACCCGCTCAAAGGGATCTAGCAGCTTTGGAAATTTCAAAACTGCTTGCAAAAGAGCAATTCAGCCAGTGCCAGCAGACCAACAAGGATCCGGAATCTACTCAAGGTTCTTTTTAGTTCCAAAGAAAACAGGGGACTGGAGACCGATTTTGGATCTCAGTGTCTTGAACAAATCAGTCAAGAAAACAAGATTTCGGATGGTCACGCTGCAATCCATCCTTCCCCTTTTGGGCAAAGGAAACTGGATGTGCTCTATAGACCTTCGGGATGCGTACTATCACATAAAATGAACAGGCGCTCCAGAAGATTCCTCCGCTTCAGGCTGGGAACCAGTCATTTTCAATTCAGGGCCCTGCCCTTTGGTCTCACCACTGCCCCGGTGTTTACCAAATGCATGGCAGTGGTAGCTTCTCACCTGAGGCGACAAGGATTCCAGGTGTTTCCATATTTGGACAACTGGCTCCTCACAGCTCCCACCAAGCATCTCCTTCTGATGGCCAGAGATTATACTTTTCGCGTTTGTCAAAAACTGGGTATTTCAATAAATTGCGAAAAGTCTGTTTTGTCGCCTTGTCGTACTATTACCTACATAGGCGCAAATCTAGATACGATAAACATGTCTGCAAGGCTAACACATCAAAGGATATCAGACATTCACAAATTGGTATCACTCCTTCTCAACAACAACAGAATCAAAGCCAGGTTAGTTCTAAAGGTGTTGGGAATTATGGCAGGCGCCATACCTCTCCTTCCATTAGCCAGATACCACATGCGGATCCTTCAGTGGATGCTTTTACTCAATGGTCATACCAGGAACTTCCAATGTCTCACACCATTGTGATCACGCAGTGCAAAAGCATCTCATGTGGTGGATGTCTTCCCCCCATCTCCTGTCGGGAAGACCTTTTGTTCCACCTCCTCCGGTTGCTACACTGACAACGGATGCCTCCCTGATCGGGTGGGGGGGGCATTATCAGGGCAGGACAGTCCAGGGCACATGGCAACCAAGCGAATGCCACTTGCACATAAATGTTCTGGAGATGAGAGCAGTGCTTTTAGCGTTGCAAGCCCTTCAAGACTCTCTTCCCTTGGGAACAATTGCAATCCAGACAGACAATATGTCTGTAGTGTGGTACATCAACAAACAAGGCGGAACCAGATCATACCCCTTGTGTCGAGAAGCACTCAGACTGTGGCAATGGGCGATTTCTTCTCAGCGTTTTCTGATAGCAACGCACATGCCCGGGAAGTCCAATCATATTGCGGACAAGTTGAGCAGAGCTATTCTCATGCCTCACGAGTGGTCTCTGAAAGACTCTGTAGTGAGAGAAATTTTTCTCAAGTGGGGTCAGCCTTGCTGCAATCTTTTTGCTACTCCCCAAAACAGCAAGTGCAGAGAATATTTCACTCTGTTCCCTTTACCAGGCCAACCCAGCAGAGGCGCTCTAGTCCAAGTTTGGCCCGGGGACTTCTGTATGCATTTCCTCCTTTCCCACTGATCTCTCAAGTAATTCAGAAAGCTATCGCTCAGAAGGCCTCATTGATCCTCATTGCTCCTTACTGGCCTCGACAAGTGTGGTTCCCCTTTCTACATCGTTTTCTCTTGGGCGACCGTGGAAGCTGGACCTAGTTCCAGATCTTTTGATCCATCAGTCGGGTCAGTTTCATCGCTCCCTCCCCTCTCTGAACCTCACTGCTTGGTTCCTCCAGTTCCTACCTTAGCCAGGCTTCCTCAATTATCTCACTCTGTTAGAGATATATTGATAGCTTCCCATAAATCTTCCACTCGAAAGATTTATTTGAGTAAGTGGAAACGCTTCTCATATTGGGCACAAGGAAAGGACATAGATCCTTTCACCGCTTCCATCAAGCTAGTCCTTGATTTTCTAGCTGAACTCTTCCATGCAGGTTCATCTCCCTCTACACTTAAAGTTCAATTGGCAGCTATTTCTAACTTTCATGTGGGTATTTCTGAATCTGCCCTAATGTCCCACAAACTCTGCAAAGCCTTTTTGAAAGGAGTTTTTCTTCTCAGACCTCCTATAAGAAATCCTCCTTCTCCTTGGGACCTAAATTTAGTTCTTGCTTCTTTGATTCTTCCCCCTTTCGAACCTGCAGCTTCCTGTTCCTTAAAATTGTTATCATGGAAAACTCTTTTCCTGGTAGCTATTACATCAGCTAGAAGAGTTTCAGAGCTTCAAGCACTCAGCTGTCGTCCTCCTTATCTTTTTGTTTCATAAGGACAGAGTATCCTTACGAACTAACCCGTCCTTTTTGCCTAAGGTGGTCTCGACATCAAATCTAAACCAAAGCATTGACCTCCTGTCTTTTTCCAGAGTATTCCAATAGGTCTGAACAAAAATTACACTGCCTGGATGTTCATCGTCAATTGAGGTACTACTTGGATAGAACAAAACAATTCAGAAAATCTGATCAGCTGTTTGTCTCCTATCACGGAAAACAGAAAGGGACTTTCAGTTTCAAAGGTATCATTATCCAGATGGCTAACATCTTTGATTTCCCTGGTATATGAAATTAGACAACAAAATTGCCTAATAAACCTAAAGCCCATTCCACCAGAGCTTTGGCTACTTCTTTAGCCTTCAAGACAGACTGCCTATTGATACCATTTGTGCAGCGGCTACTTGGGCTACTCCTCACACTTTTATTTCTCATTATAAGTTGGATTTAGCTTCTAGGCATAGAGCTAATTTTGGTTCCACTGTTCTCAGAAGTCTGTTCCATTAGGCCACCGGGACAAGGTGCTAGGGCAGCGGTCCCATCCAGCAAGAATGAAGGCGAGATAGACAACTTAACATATAGAAGTTATGTTCTTACCATAACGTTCCATGTTAGTTGTCTTCTTCTCGCCTTCTTGCGTCCCACCCTCCTTCCCCCTGGCCTGGACAGACCTAGAGGAGTTGTGATCGTGACCTCTCTTTCTACCACCTCTTTCTTAGGCATATGCTGTTGTGCATATTTCCTGGATCAGGATGTAGGTCACCCTTCCTTTTTCCTGTTGTTAGAGGTGGACTCTCTTTTAGAGTTATTCTGTTACTATTATAAGCTGGGGTTAGCTTACAAACGAGATCTGAGGCAACTCTCGCCTAGCATTGTGGGATATAAGGGGAGCCTTGAGCCGGTGGAACCAACTCTCGAGCTTTTAGAGTGGCCGAGTCGGGGCCGAGGTCGGCTCCGAACCCATCCAGCAAGAAGAAGGCGAGAAGAAGACAACTAACATGGAACGTTATGGTAAGAACATAACTTCTATTTTCATATGATTAAATATCGACAGTTCCTGTTATCATAATTAAGGAACAAAATGTCTCAACCTGAACAACCAGATTTAAAGGAGTTACAGGATATGATGCATAGTGCGGAGCAAGTGGGTAAACACATCTTACAATGTGGTTATGACGCCCTAGAGGCTTCAAGTAGAGAGGCTGCTACGGGATCAGTCATTCGCAGACATGCCTGGCTTGGGGAACAAAATTTGCCTGATCATGTGAAAGCTAAACTTCTTGATGCTCCTTTACAAAAGGATGTGCTGTTTGGTACTAATGCTGAGGAGATATTAGGGAAAATGGAAGAAAAAGCCAAACCCATGCAAACTGTCAAAACCTTTTTCCAGGTCCAACCACCATGATTTAGCAGAAATTGGCCTTCAAAGAACTGGTCCTTTCCAGCCACTGACAAGCCCCAAAGAGGTAGATACAGACGCACAAGGGGCAGAGGGCAATCACAGGGATCATATAGAGGACGACAATGGCAAACCCCAGCACCAAGAGGTGGCGAGGACAGTGCACAACAATATAGGAAGCAAACCCAATGACTCCCTCATTTCCATGCCAAGCACGTCTCAGCTGGCAGCACCTTTGGGAGGAAAGCTAGCATTATTTGCAAACAATTGGCATATTGTCACAACAGACAAATGGATCCTGGACATTATAAGCAGAGGCTACAAATTTCATTTCCACACTCTTCCAAAAATGAGAGGCATGCCAAACCTGCCACAGAATCAAAGGGCAGAGGCACAACTACAAATTTCAATGCTCTTAAACATGAGAGCTATTCAAGAGGTACCTTCTCACGAACAAGGTCAAGGTTTTTATTCAAGGCTTTTTCTGGTACCAAGGAAAGGAACCGACTGGAGACCCATTTTGGACTTATCCATCCTAAACACATTTCTACTCGTACCAAAATTCAAGATGCTCACATTACAGCAACTTCTTCCCATGCTGGGCAAGGAGTTTTGGCTGGTAACATTGGACCTCAAGGAGGCATACCTGCATGTCCCAATCAGACAAAGCTGCAGAAGATACCTCAGATGTCTTGCAGGTTCAATCCACTATCAATTCTCTGCATTGCCCTTTGGCTTATCTACTGCGCCCAGAGTATTAACAAAGTGCCTGGCATCAGTGATTGTTTACTGCAGACTTCAAGGGATACAAATTTACCCTTATTTGGACGACTGCCTGATCCAGGCGGACAGGAAGCACATACTTCTGGAACATCTGACATATGTGACACGGCTATTGCATGCCCTGGGATACACAATCAACAAAGAGAAATCAAGGCTAACACCATCTCAGAAAATAACCTTCCTGGGTGCCAACTTGGACACAAACACCCAGATGGCCTATCTTACGCCAGAAAAACAAGGGCAACTATCTCAGTACTTCAAAATACTAGCAAAAAGTACCAGGCTTACTGCAAGGAAAATCCTGCAGGCTCTGGGATTCATGGCATCTTGCATTCTTTTAATCCCATGTGCAAAGCTGCATATGAGGAAACTTCAATGGTACCTAAAAAACCTATGGTCTCAACACAGTCACAGTTTAGAAACAATACTACCAATAATCCCATGTTTGCAAAAGGAATTTCTATGGTGGGCCCAAGCATGTCAAGCAAACACAGGCCTCCCATTCTGCAAGCCTCAAGCAGAGCAAGTTATCACAACAGACGCCTCAGATTACGCTTGGGGGGGCGCGCATAACGGACAGGTGCATCCAGGGCAAATGGTCCCAAAAAGAAAAGCACCTCCACATCAATCAAAAAGAAATGCTAGCAGTAATAAATGGAATTACAGCTTTCAAGGACTTCCTGCATCCAGGACAATTACTCATAAGAACAGACAACACCACAGTAATGTGGTACATAAACAAGGAGGAACACATTCATACCCCTTGTGCAGACTAGCCATGACCCTTTGGAACTTGGCTCTGGAATGGCAAATCGAACTTCAAGCACAGTACCTGCCAGGGTTGGAAAACACACTGGCAGACAAATTAAGCAGAAATATGACAGATCCACACGAATGGAAGTTACATCCGCAGGTGTTTGCAGAAATAACCCAAGTGTGGGGGAGGCCAAACATAGATCTTTTTGCCTCACACAGGAATCATCAATTGGAAAGGTTTTGCTAGAGGACCTTTCATCCAAAGGCCTGGAGAGTGGACGCCCTTTCATTCAGTTGGACAGCATGGACAGTTTACGCATTCCCACCTCTGCCTCTTCTGCCCAAGGTACTTTTGAAAGCAAGAGCAGACAGACCGAAGATGATACTGATTGCTCCAGATTGGCCAAGGCAACACTGGTACCCATTGCTGAGGAGCCTAACGCATACTCCTCCCTGGTCCCTGCCTCTAATGCCACTTCTACTGACTCAGCACAGTTACAAAACTCTCCACAGTCAGCTGAAAACACTCAATCTCGCTGCATGGAAAATTCCTTAACACCACAACAGACCCTACTCTCCAAGGAGGTGCAGGATGTCATTTTGGAGGCCAGAAGACCATCAACTAGGAAAGCTTATTCCGCAAAATGGAAGCGGTTTTGTTCTTGGAATGTGAAAAAAGGCCAGGACCCCAGAAAACTGAACTTGCCTCGGGTATTACAATATCTGGCTGAGCTACTGAGCAGTGGACTTTCATTTTCTTCCATAAAAATCCATGCCTCAGCTATTTCTGCAGAATACAACACGGATCCTCCTTTATTTTCTCACCCACTTTTACGACAGTTCCTCAGAGGGGCTAAGAATATTAGACCACCAAGGAAACAACCAATACCAGCCTGGGATCTTAATTACATACTAGAAAAATTAACATTGTCCCCTTTTGAACCAGCTGCCTCAACAGATTTGCAATATTTGTCTTGGAAAACTGCCTTCCTTCTAGCTATCACTTCAGCTCGCAGAGTTTCGGAATTACAGGCCCTCATGGCGGTGCAGCCCTTTCTCATTTTCCATCAGGACAGGGTCTCCCTTTGTACCAACCCATCATTTATGCCTAAAGTGGTATCTAGGGTAGCTTTAAATCAAGCCATACACCTTCCTACTTTTTACCCCAATCCGCAAGACAAAGGGGAAAGGCTACTACATTCTTTAGACATCCATAGGCAGCTACTTTACTATTTGGACAGAACAAAGTCCTTCAGGAAATCAGAACAACTCTGTGTCCTATGCTGTAGGGGCTCAAGGGAAGCCAGTTTCCAAGCAGACTATTTCAAAGTGGATAGGCCACTGCATACGGTTTTGTTATTCCTGTCATGGGAAATCTGTTCCTACAGGTGTCAGATCACACTCCACCAGGGCCACAGCTACCTCTACAGCCTTCCTCAGAGGAGTTCCCACCAAAGATATTCTGGAGGCAGCCACTTGGAGTTCTGTACATACCTTCACAAAACACTACCACCTGCCCTTATATTCCAGAACAAGAGCAGGCTTTGCCACTGCTGTTTTGCAGGGCATTCTGGCTCAACCCAGTTCCTCCTAGTACCTACCACCCTGTGCGTAGCTTTGGGATTCTACCCATCTGTGATTACTGCAGCTGTATGCACGATGAACATAGTACAGTTTTGTACCTACCATAAATGTAGATGTTAGAGTGCTAATACAGCTGCAGTACAGGATGTCCTTCAAGGATGCATCTGCAGTCATAACAAATGGGTTGTCCTGTCGTCAGGCAGCCCTTCGGTCGGCCGGATTCCAAAGTCTGGGTCTGGCCTCGGCTGGTGTCGCACTTCACCCGACGTCATCTCTCCTGGTCTTCGGGTATAAAGGCATCAGCCGACGCCATTTTCCCCAGTCTTTCTTGCCGCGTGGCGCCCGAAGCAGAAGCTGTTCGCAAGTGCCGGTCGGTCAGATCCAGAGATTACTACTACCGAATACTACTTCGAAGACTTCTAAAAGCTAAGTACCCGTTGGGGACTCTTTCTTGCCTCAGCCGATGTCAGAAAAAGTAAATAATTGTTTAACTTGTGGGAAACAAATACCTCATAAGGATTTCCACTCGTACTGCCTACCTTGTTTAGGCCCAGACCACGACGTAGCAGCCTGTTTAGCCTGTGCTTCCTTCAACCGACGAACGCTTAGGCATCGGTCGGAGTTTGCTGAACAGTTTTTCGGCTCAGATTTTGCGTACATTATGCCGTCGGATCCTCCGACTACTCAAATTGTTAAACGCAAAGAAAAAGACCGACACTCGCGGTCCGCGGTTTCGGCCGAAACCACGGTTAAGCAAACCGAGAGTGTCTCTGTTTCGGCGAAACCGAGCAAACGGGTCAATCTTCAGCCGAATCCATGACTTACTACCGAGGCTCCTGCTACCCTAGTTGAATCGGCCTCTGAAGTTTTGCCTACTAATGTGGTTCCTATTGAATTATCAGACACCATCCCTTTGGATGTCTCTACCCCAGCACGTGGTGCTGCTAGGCCTCCTGCAGCCATGTCTATTAAGGCCTTTGCCAGGGCTAAAGCAGCCAAAACTGCTAAATCAGTGCCTGTTAAGCCCCCCTCACACAGGCCCAGGTCCAGTTCACAAATGCTTACTTTGGCAGAGGATCTCATCTCCTTAATTAGGGGATCCCAATCTCACCCAGACAGGGACTATCAGCCTCCAGAAAAGAGACCTAGAGCAGAGCCCCCAGAGCCAGTGTCCTCTGATTCTTCGGATGACTCAGACAATACAGACCATCCAGAGGCTCCTTTTTCTACTTATGAAGATTCCGATGCTGAAGAATCTATTATTTATTTATTTTATTTTACATTTGTTGACCGGGCTAGTTCAGCTGGAGAAATTTCCATTTTCAGTAGAGGCCCGGGGAGAAAAGCTCCACAGAGTGAGATACATTCAGAGATGAAAAAAAAATTTACATACAAACAAAAATTGTCATACAAAAATGTAATAGCAGTACTCATAATGAAAATCTAAGAGTTAGTAATAGAGTTTGCAAGCAAACATTAAAAATAAAAGATAACACTCTTATATATAAAAAAACTACTACAAGAGTTAGTTACTATAAACACTCCATACAGTTCAATTCTCAATTAACAAGTTGGAAAAAGATTGAATGGATTAATATAGAAAGGAGTGAGGGTAAGGAGAATAAAAAAGGAGGGAATAGAAAGTGGTGAAAGTAAAAGTGGATGCACTGCAGAATAGTAGGTAGAGAAGTAAGGGGAAGAGAAAAGAAAGATGGAAAGCATGCAGAGTAGAAAGGAGAAGAGAAATGGTTTTATTAAGTAGTAATAGTGATAGACTAATCAGGTTTATTACAGGAGCAAAGCCAGTGATTTTGGAAATGCACTTTAATGTTTTGTTTGAAAAGGGGCAATGAAGTTATCTTTGTTATGCTAGTGGGTAACAAATTTCCTTTGGGGAAACCTTACATGCCATGAGAGAACAATTCCAATGGCAGGGACAAGATTTCTCAGATTCAAGAAAAAGGCTTAGGACCTTTCTTCACTTACCACAACATAGGCCCTTAGCTATACCTCCAGTTCTGCCTGTTGTGGATGATGCATTTAATGATGTTTGCACTGCTCCTGATACTTTACCTCCAGCCCCTGCCAAACCAGATAGGTTTTACAGGGTACCAGACACTCATCACCACCTATACAAAGCCCCACTTGCAGATCCTGAGACTATCTCCCAGGGGCCTAAGGCAGTAGCTTCGACCTCAGCAAAAAACCCTCTCCCTTCTGAAAGGGAATCCAGGTCCTTAGAGAGATGGGGGAAAAAAGTTTACACCTCTGCTACTCTCTCAGCTAGAGCTTTGAACTGTCAGTTTCATGTGATCCAATACCAAGAGTTTATGCTTGATCAGTTAACTAAGAAATTGTCCATTGATGACTCCTTAGATAAGAAATATGTTTTAGAAATGGTGAATAACATTCAGCAGGTTAGTAACCATTCTTTAAAATGTGGCTATGATGCACTGGAGGCTTCATTTAGATCAGCCATGACTGGCACTGTTATAAGAAGGCATGCATGGTTGAAAGAACAGGTCTTGCCGGATCATGTTAAAGCAAAGCTGTTAGATGCTCCTATGGATAAGGCCAGTCTATTTGGTACTCCTGCTCAGCAAGTAATGAAGAAAATGGAAGAGAAGGCAAAATCTGTACAAACAGTTAAGGATTTCTTACAGGTTCAGCCCCCAAGGTTTAGCAGGAACTGGCCTTCCAAAAATTGGTCCTTTCCAGACTCCTCAAAATCTCAGAGGCAGGAATAGACGTGCCAGAGGCAGAAATCAATCCAGAGGAGGTGCCTACAGAGGACGCCAGTGGCAAGGCAATAACCAGCGAGGCACAGACACAGCCACTGCCACTGCACCAGGACAATCACAGTGACTTGGCTCTGACACTGCCTACCAGGGAACAAATAGCAGCACCTTTAGGCGGAAAGTTAGCTTTATTTTCAAAAAATTGGCACTATATCACAAAAGACAAGTGGATTTTGCAGACCATAGACCAAGGCTACAGGTTTCACTTCCACACCTTACCAGTGAAAAGAGGAATGCCAAACCTACCTCCAAATCAAAAAACAGAAGCTCTAAAACAGATAGCTCAATTAACAAAGATGAGAGCTGTGGAAAGAGTACCACTAACAGAACAGGGCAAAGGATTCTACTCCAGACTCTTCCTAGTACCAAGAAAAGAGAAAAGTTGGAGACCTATTCTCGACCTGTCCGTCTTAAACACATTCATCATTGTCCCAAAATTCAAAATGCTGACCCTTCAGCAACTTCTTCCCATGCTGGGCAAGGAGTTTTGGCTGGTAACTCTAGATCTCAAGGAGGCATACCTGCACGTCCCCATATGACCAAATTGCAGAAGATACCTCAGATTTCTTGCAGGATCAGAGCATTATCAATTCTCAGCATTGCCCTTTGGCTTATCTACTCTCCCCAGAGTATTCACAAAATGCCTGGCATCAGTAATCGCTCATTGCAGGCTACAGGGAATACAAATTTATCCATACCTGGATGACTGCCTGATACAAGCGGACAACAAAAGCAAGCTGACAAAAGACTTACAAAGAGTCATTTGCTTACTACAAGCCCTGGGATACACAGTCAATTTAAAAAAGTCAAGACTGATACCATCCCAAACAAGAACATTCTTGGGTGCGGAATTGGACACAGTAAAACAGATGGCATTGCTAACTGCAGAAAAACAAGAACAACTCCCTCTTTACTTCTTGGCATTAACAAAGCAGAACAAACTAACAGCAAGAAAAGTACTGCAGGCCTTGGGCTTCATGGCATCATTCATAATCCTGGTCCCCCATGCCAGACTGCATATGAGAAAGCTACAGTGGTACCTAAAGAATTTATGGTCTCAACACAGGCACAGCTTAGAAACCGAAATCCCACTGATCCCATGCCTGAAGCAAGAGTTTCTATGGTGGGCTCAAGCATGCCAGTCAAACCCAGGCTTGCCTTTCCACAAATTTCAAGCAAGCCAAACCATCACAACGGACGCCTCAGATCTAGGCTGGGGGCACACATGCTGGACAAATGCATACAAGGATTATGGACTCCAGACCAGCTGCACCTGCACATAAATCAAAAAGAAATGCTGGCAGTAAAACTAGCAATCCAGAATTTCAGACCATTCCTCAAAGAAGGCCAGTTAATGATAAGGACAGACAACACCACAGTCATGTGGTACATCAACAAACAGGGAGGCACTCATTCATACCCCCTATGCAGAATGACTCTGGACCTTTGGAATATGGCTCTGAGCTACAACATCCAGTTACAGGCAATATTTGTACCGGGAAAAGAAAACATCCTAGCAGACATGTTAAGCAGAACTACCTCGGATGCTCACGAATGGATGCTGCACCCGGACATCTTCAAGGCCATCACAAAGAAATGGGGAATGCCACAAATAGACCTATTCGCATCCCCACTCAATCACCAGCTCAAGAAATTCTGCACAAGGACATACCACCTACTAGCATGGAAGGTGGACTCTCTATCCTTCAGTTGGAAAGGCCTGACAGCATATGCATTTCCACCTCTCCCTTTGATGCACAAGGTACTACTGAAAATCAAAGAGGAACGTCCAAGGATAATTCTGATAGCTCCAAATTGGCCAAGACAACACTGGTATCCATTGCTGAGGAGCATGTCTCGGGGGCGGACGTGGACACTACCCCTGATGCCTTTGATGTTAACTCAGAACAACTACAACATCATGCATCCAAACCTAAAAACTCTGCAACTGACTCCCTGGAACATCACGTAACAGCAACTAACCCAGACTTATCCCAAAGGGTGAAAGACATTATCCTTGAAGCCCGCAGACCTTGAACAAGAAGGAACTATGCAGGAAAATGGAAAAGGTTTGTCATTTGGAGTACTGAAAGAGGAAAAGATGTGTCAAAGATAGACATTGCTAACATCCTGGAGTACTTGGCAGAGCTTCTACATACAGGCCTGTCCTATTCCTCCATCAAGATACATGCATCAGCTATTTCTGCAGAATACAGCTCGATCCCCTGTCTTCTCACATCCTCTACTCAGGCAGTTCCTCAGAGGAATCAAGAATGTAAAACCTCCTAGGAAACCACCATTACCAGCATGGGACTTGAACTTTGTGCTAGAAAAATTGACACTCCCTCCATTTGAACCAGCAGCAACAGCAGATCTTCAACACCTATCATGGAAAACTGCTTTCCTACTGGCAATTACTTCAGCAAGAAGGGTTTGAACTACAGGCCTTAATGGCAGTACAACCCTTCCTAATCTTCCATCAAGATAGTGTCCATGAGAACTAATCCTACATTTATGCCTAAGGTGGTATCCAGAGTGTCTCTAAACCAGGCAATCCACCTACCTACCTTCTTTCCCAATCCACAGAACAGGGGGGAAAGACTGCTGCATACCTTGGATGTACATAGACAGTTACGCTACTACCTGGACAGAACCAAAGGTAACAGAAAAACTGACCAGCTTTTAGTAGCCTATGCAACAGGAAGGGAAGGAAAAGCAATTTCCAAACGGACAATCTCTAAATGGATAGGAAATTGCATAAGATTCTGTTACTCCTACCATGGAAAGCAAATTCCACAGAACATAAGACCTCACTCTACAAGGGCTACAGCCACTACCACAGCTTTCTTACGAGGAGTGGCTACCAAGGACATTATTGAGGCGGCTACTTGGACCTCCGTGCATACATTTGCCAAGCATTACAACTTACCACTATATTCTAGATCCCAAGCAGGGTTTGCCACTGCTGTTTTGCAAGGGATCCTAACTACACCATAATTCTTCTTCCTCCTCCCCTAGTTTGGCTATGGTGTTCTACCCATTTGTTATGACTGCAGATGCATCCTTGAAGGACATAGTACAGTTTTGTACCTACCATAAATGTAGATGTCCGAACAGGATAGCATCTGCAGTCAGGATTACCCACCCTCCTTCCCCTCTGTGGTACTCCTATGGTATTTGCCCTCCTAATAGCTAGCTAGGGGGGGATCTCTTATGGTGTATTTGTTTGTATATATGTACATACATGCTTATTTTTTGTTTGCCTACTATTTTTTTTGGAAACATTGGCATTTATCCAAAATTTAGTTTTCCAAGAGGGCAACTGGCATCTGGGGCAAGAAACAGAGGAAAATGGCGTCGACTGATGCCTTTATACCCGAAGACCAGGAGAGATGACGTCAGGTGAAGTGCGACACCAGCCGAGGCCAGACCCAGACTTTGGAATCCGGCCGACCGAAGGGCTGCCTGACGACAGGACAACCCATTTGTTATGACTGCAGATGCTATCCTGTTCGGACATCTACATTTATGGTGGGTACAAAACTGTACTTTTTCCTCCCTCCTTCCCCACTCGGTAAAGGCATGGGGCCTAACAACCTCTTCATACAGCCTGACTGGGTTATCCTTCTAAGGTTTATTTGCTTGCAACCACTGTTTTTGGATTATACTGCATTACATGCATACGCATATAAGCATAATTTATGTATTGCCTTCTTTTGGGGGGCACCTGACATCTGGGGCAAGAAAGACTGAAGAACATGGCGTCGGCTGTGTCTTATATACTCTGGCCTCACTGACGTCAGAAGAGAAAGCGACGACAACCGACGCAGGACCAAGACTTTGGAATTCGGCCGACCGAGGGACTGCCTGACAGCAGAAAACCCATCTGTGATTACTGCAGCTGTATTAGCACTCTAACATCTACATTTATGGTAGGTACAAAACTGTACTTTCTCCGGTCCTCAGTGAGGTGCTTTCACAGCCCGTGATGCCAGCTTCTATTCATTCACAGGCTGCTACTGAGACCCTGTCTGAGTGCGTTGTGCCACAAAATTCTGACTAAGAATCCTGCGGTAGTCTCTACCTTGGATGGGTCCGGAGCCACTGAGCAGGCAACGGCTTCCGAGGAAGTCCTTCGCACTACCAATTCCCGACACAAACTGATGTCTTCTTTCATAACTACCATTCTTTCAAAAACAACGGATTTTCTTAGGCCCAGGGTACAAACCACACCCAAAAAACCGACCCACTCTTAGGCACCTGCTTTTTTCCCTTTGTCTCAAATGCTTAAAATGGCCTAAGACCTTATCATGCTGATCAGGGGAAGCCAAGCTACCCCCTTCCAAAAGGAAGAGAGATCTGTCCCCTGTACTTTTGTCGGAACAAGAGTCAGATGACTCTGATGCATCTGAATATAAAGACATGCAACCCCTCTCTACTTATGAGGATTCTGATGCAGAGGATTCCATTCCTTCAGCATCTCCCCCAGAGGATTTTTCCTTTGGGCAACCCTGCATACCTTAAGACAGCTTTTTCAGTTGGGGAGTCAAGACTGCCCTCAGTCTAAAGAGACTCAGGGAATTCCTAGATCTTCCACAGCACAGACCCTTGGCTAGCCCCCCCCAGTCCTGGATGTTGTGGAGGATGTTTTCCTGGAGTCCAGCTTGACTCCTGAAACCTCCCTACTGCACCCAGAAAGCCAGGCGGGTATATAGAGTCCCTGATTCACACTTTTTTTTTTTTTTAATCCTACTGCTGACCCTGAGGTTTCTCAAGGGCCTAAAGGGATTAAAGCAACCTCCTGCTAAAAATTCCACCCCCCTCAGGTAGGGATTCCCGAGCGCAAGACAGATGGGGTAAAAAAGTGTACACCAAAGCTACTCTTGCTATCAGGGCACTAAATAGTCAGTTCCATATGCTAAAATTTCAGCAACATACCCTGGAACTCCTCAAACAAAAAATGTCTTCCTTTCCTGCTTGGGCAGAATCTAAAGAATTACAAAACTTAATGCATTCTGCAAGTCAGGTAACAAAACACACTTTGCACTGTGATTTTGACGCCCTAGAAGCTTCTTGCATGGCAGCAGTCACTGGATCTGTCAGTAGAAGGCATGCATGGCTTAAAGAACAGCTCTTGCCAGACCATGTCCTGTCTAAATTGTTGGGTGTCCCCTTGCACAAATAATTTATTTGGCACTAAGGCAGAAAAGGTCTTCAGATGGAAGAAAAAGCAAAATCAATGCAAACAGTTAAGGATTTCTTGGAGGTCCAGCCACCCAGATTCTGCAGGCATTGTCCCACCAAACAGTGGTCATTTCTTGCTCCCACTAAGCCAGTCCATTCTAGGCCCCAGGGAACCAGACCCCCAGACAGCAGCCATAGGGAATGCAGAGATCTAAGCAGTGGACTCCCTCCACTTCAAAACCAGGGCATTCTAAGCCACCCCACTTGAGGTAAGACCTCAAAATGACTCGCCTACCCCACCCCCTCCATGTGTCCACCTTCACTTTCCCCCTAGGAGGAAAATTCTTTTATGCAAGCACCTGGGCTACCATTACCAACGACTACTGGGTTCTGAACATAGTGTCCTAGTGTCAGGGATACAAATTTTCCTTCCACATCCAACCTCAAAAGGGTTCCCAGATCTACCTCCAAACCAGTGGGCAGATGCTCAAAAGCATATCCTTTCCTTGCTTCCTATGAGGGCAGTAGAGCACGTTCCTGCAGAACTGGAAAGCTAAGGTTTCTACTCCAGACTTTTTCTTGTGCCCAGAAGAGGGCACCCTGGCACCCCATGCTCGATCTATCCATTCTAAACACCTTCCTGATGATCCCAAAATTCAAAAAGCTCACCTTCTAGTAGCTGCTGCCCATGCTCTCCAAGGACGCTTGGCTAGCCACCCTAGATCTATAAAACGCCTACCTCCACATTCCTATCAGGAAGTCATGCAGGAAATATCTCCGTTTCAGGGTCGGATCTCAACAATTTCAGTTCTCTGCACTTCCCTTTGGCTTATCTTCTGCTCCCAGAATTTTCACAAAATGTTTGGCTCCGGCCATTGCCTTTTGCACACAAAGGAATATCCAGATTTACCCATACTTAGATGACTGCCTTATTCAGGCAGACAGCCAAGAAAAGCTGTTCAAGCACCTGGCCTCTGTAAAGACCCTACTAACATCTCTAGGATACACTATCAATGAAAACAAATCCAAACAGGTGCCCACCCAAAGGATTATCTTCCTGGCAGCAAGCCTGGACACAGCATCCCAGATGGCATTCCTTACACCAGAAAAACAAATTTTCCTGACAGTGTACTTCTCTTAACTAGCCACCAGGCCCCAGTTGTCAGCAAGGAAGGTCCTTCAAGCTCTGGGAATTCATGGCATCTTGCATACTACTCATTCCATATGCCAGACTGCATATGAGGAAACTTGAGTGGTACCTAAAAAGCCTTTGGTGGCAACACTGTCAAGACCTGGAAACTCTTCTACCTGTAATTCTTTGTCTCAGAAAATATTTTCTTTGGGTGGCAACAACATGCTTCCACAACAAGGGATTGCCTTTATCACCAACCCCAGCCACCCAGACCCTTCACCACAGCATCAGACTGTGCCTGGGGTGCACACCTGGATGGCAGGTGTATACAGGGCCACTGGAGCCCGCAGCAAATCCCTCTGCACATCAACCAAAAAGATAATGGCTGTCCAGGACACCTTGATAGCTTTCAAACCCCTACTTTCTCCAGGTGCTATCCCGATTAAAACAGACAACCACTGTGATGTGGTATATCAACAAGCAGGGAGAAACCCACTCCTATCCTCTATGCAGGCTGGCTATGACCCTTTGGCACACAGCCTCTGCCATGCACCTGCACCTGTTAGCTCAATTCCTATCAGGGTGTCAACTCTCTGCAGACCAATTAAGCAGAAATCTTCTGGACCCACACAAGTGGCAGCTGAGCTGTACCTTCACTCTAATAACTCAGAAGTGGGGCACCCGCAAGGTCGGCCTCTTTGCCTACCACACCAACCATCATCATAATCTTTCGGCTGTTCCCATTACGGGTCACCACAGCGGATCATCCATTTCCATTTCTTCCCATCTTCTGCGTCTTTCTCTCACACCACCTGCATGTCCTCTCTCACCACATCCATAAACCTTATCTTAGGCCTTCCTCTTTACCTGTTACCTGGTAGTTTCATCCATAGCATCTTTTTCCCCAATATACTCCACATCCCTCCTCAGCACATGTCCAAACCAACGTAATCTTGCCTCTCTGGCTGTCTCCAAACCTTCCAGCCTGGGCTGACCCTCTAATGTACTTATTCCTAATCATGTCCACCCTCGTCACACCCAGTGCAAATCTTAACATCTTTTAACTCTGCCACATCCAGCTCTAACTCCTGCCTTTTTGTCAATGCCACTGTCGCCAACCCATATAACATAGCTGGTCTCACTACCCACTTGTAGACCTTCCCTTTCACTCTTACTGGTACTAGTCTGTCACAAATCGCTCCTGACACTCTTCTCCACCCACTCCATCCTGCCTGTACTCTCTCCTTCACCTCTCTTCCACGCTCACCATTACTCCGAACTATTGATCCTAAGTAAACTCATCCACCTTAGTCACCTCTACTCCTTGCATCCTCACCATTCCTCTATCCTCCCTCTCATTCACACACACGCATTCTGTCTTAGTCCTGCTGACCTTCATTCTTCTTCTCTCTAGAGCATGTCTCCATCTCTCCAGGGTCTCCTCCACCTGATCCCTACTCTCACTACAGATCACAGTGTCATCTGCAAACATCATAGTCCACGGGGACTCCTGTCTGATGTAGTCTGTCAACCTGTTCATCACCATTGCAAATAAGAAAGGGCTCAGAGCTGATCCTTTTATGTAATCCCGCCTCCACCTTAAATGCGACCGTCGCTCACACCGCAGACCTCACCGCTGTCACACTACCCTTGTACATATTCTGTACCACTCTTACAAACTTCTCTGACACTCCTGCCTTCCTCATACAATACCACAACTCCTCTCTAGGCACCCTGTCGTATGCTTTCTCGAAGTCTACAAAAACAATGCAACTCCTTCTGACCTTCTCTGTACTTCTCCTTCAACACTCTAAGCAAACATCGCATCTGTAGTGCTCTTTCCTGGCATGAAATCATACTGCTGATCACTAATAATCACCTCACCACCCCACCAACCATTAGTCGCCTACCACACCCACCATCAGGTCACCAAATTTTGTACCAGGGAGCATCACTGCATGGCTTGGAAAGTGGATGGCCCTGCCCTTCCCCTGGGTCAATTTATCAGTCTGTGCCTTTTCTCCACTACCTCTCATCCCTAGGGTACTGCTCCAAGTAAAGGAGGAAAAACCAAGGGCCCGTCTTATAGCTTCAGACTGGCCTCACCAGCTTTGGGTACCCCTTGCTGTGCAGGCTCTCCCCACTGCCACCATGGCATCTTCCTCAAATTCCAAACCTCCTGACCCAGAGGGATGGGGAATTCATGCATCCCCAATTGCAGACACTCAATTTGGCAGTTAGGTTTGGGGTTAGGGAATAAGCCAATCTGCCAACCTCAGTAAACAGGTTCTAGATGTTATCTGTGAGGCCAGACGCCCTATCTCTAGAAAGTCTTGCAGTGCCAAATGGAAAAGGTTCTGCACCTTGATGCAGGCTGTGGCTCAGACCACCCTCCCTCTCATTCTGGATTACTTTCTGACCTACTACACAGTGGCCTCACTTTCTCCTCTATAAAAATTCATGCCTCTGTTTCAGCTCATTTTCCCACTGAGCAGCCTCTTTTCACACACCCTTTGATTAAACAGTTCTTAAGAGGGGCTAGCAATTTGTGGCCACCCAGATGGGTACCATCCCAAGCTTGGGACCTTAACTTAGTATTGGAAAAGCTCATCCTACCCCCCTTCGCACCAGCTTTTTCTGCAGAGCTAAAATTTCTCTCCTGGAAGGCAGCATTCCTTCTGGCCATCGCTTCAGCCAGAATGTCTCTGAGCTGCAAGCGCTCTTGGTTGTGGAACCAGTCATCTTCCATGCTGACAGGGTATTCCTCAGAATTAACCCATCCTTCATGCCCAAGGTGGTGTCCAGTGTGGCTCTTAACCAATCCATTATTTTGCCCACCTTTCTCCCTAACCCCAGAACAAGGGGGAAAGGATTCTGCACTCTCTCTAGATGTGCACAGACAGCTCGGATTCTACCTTGACTGGACTAAATCCTTCAGAATGTCTGATCAATTGCTGGTCAGCTTTGCTACAGGGACATAAGGCAAAGCCATCTCCAAACAAACCATATCCAAATGGATAGCATATTACAGCCTTTTCTGCTACAGACAACATGGAAGGACTCACTCCACCAGAGCAGCGTCCACCTCTGCAGCTTTAGTCAGAGGAGTCCCCACCAGGGGCACCTTAGCGGCTGCCACCTGGACATATGTTCACACTTTTTCCAAGCATTACCACCTGCCTCTCTTCTCTAAATCCAGGGCAGGGTTTGCCTCTGCAGTCTTGCAGGGCATCCTAGCCAGCCTCTAGTTTCTTTGACTGCCTCGACCCATTTCTTCAGCTTTGGGAACCAACCCAAATGTGATGACTGCAACAGTCAGTACACCTCTACATTTATGGTAAGTGTACGCAACTGTACTTTTTACTGACCTTGCTCATTTTCCCTTGGATAGAGGCAGCATTTTAGCATGACTATGGAAAAGATGGTCACTCCTATGATTGGTAGTTCTTCTGGATGCAAAAAAAAAAAAAGTTAAGCAAACAGCCTTTGCCGTTACAGCAGGCAAGCCATTAGCCCCAGTTGCAGGTGGGTGCTTCTGCTGTGACCATTTCTCGTACTTTAAGCCACTCATCTTTGACCTCAGATCTCTCTGGTGTAGCACTTAAAGCTGTGGAGCTAGGGTTAGTCATGTCGTCTATGGCTGTTTGGGTCCTCTGGGCAAGGGTGAAGCACTCTTGTCAGTCTTGAGAGGGGGAGCAGGGAAGGCTTCATTGATGTGTTAGAATACTGTGCCCATTCCTAGGCTACTATTAACACGGTTGGACCTATTTTTCCTGTCGAAAATAAAAAAAACGTATAACCAAGCGCATCTCCTCCTCATATTTCTTTGGGTGGGATTAGTTTATGGGGACTGGCTCAGGGTTTCGTTCAGCCTATTAATACTCCTTGTAGAGTAGTTACCAGTAAAAGAGATCCTAGTTTCCTGAAGCAGTTCAAGATTCTGAATCTAAACAGGAAGATGCAGGGACGGATTCATGGTTGTGTCCTGAGATTTCTGATTCAGACTCTGAGGAGAGTGCTTTCTACTTCTCCCTGTGGGGATTTCTTTGCGACTATTGCTAGAATGCCTCAGTATTTTAGTGGGAAAACAGTGGGGTTTCTCAGTCCCTCAAAAAAAAGAGTAGTCAGAGGGCTTTTCCAAAGCCTATACCCATTCCTCCTGTCTAGTCTGTTTTAGAGGATGTGCGCCACTACTTGCAGTTTTCCTGATAGTAAGCTAGCTACCCCTAAAAAGGTAGATAGGATGTATAAAGTTCCTCAGTCTTTTAAATGTTTGTACACTGTTTCCAACCTGAAGTAGCATCTATAGCCTTAGTTGGCTCCTTCGCTGTTAAGCACTTAGAGTAAGATTGGAATTAACCAATAAGGATGGGGATATTATTGATGGGTTATGGGGGAAAAGTGTGTACTTCTGCAAGTTTGACTTTCAGAATTTTAAATTGTCAGGCTCACGTTAGTTTATTCTGACGTGAAAGCATGGGAGGAATGTTTCATCTACAGTTTTTTTTCTAATGAAGAAAAATCCGATTTAAATATCCTTTATTGTAAGGTCACTACTCACCAGTGGCCATAGCCCTGGAAGAAGTAAAGAGATTTGCTTGACTACACTTTCATAATCTTCCATATGATAAAATGAGGTTTTAAATTCTCCCTTGGGTAGAAATTTAGTGTTTGACCCCTCTGTTGCAGAGGTGATCAAAAAGTGTGATGAAAAGGGGGAAGCTAATTTATGGAATCTAAGATTTTTCAACCCTTTTGCAAATTGCCCAAAGGGTTTTCTTTCTTCAGTTATGATAAAAATAAAAGAATAAACCAGTCTCAAAAGAATTCTGTTCAACAGACATTTAAGAAGTGGCAAGGAGGTTCCAAAAAAGTCTCAAGCCTCCCAAAGTCAAGGAATTCCAGTAAGTATGAATGACTCTGGAAAAGAGAGGGTCAAATCTCCATTATTCTGACTACAGATTTTTTCAGACAAATAAATGGGTTCTGAAAATCATTCTTCAGGGTTGCATCTTGCAGCAACAGGAAATTCCTCCTTTCCAAGGGGTCATTCCTTATTTGCAGAAAAGACCTTTTCTTTCCCACCTATTCATGATAGAACCATTTCCCCCATCCCAGGTGGGGGAGGGGTTTTATATAAGGATGTTCCTAGTCGCAGAGAAAGCAAATGCTAGTAGGCCCGTTCTGGATCTTTCTTTCCTAAACCTTTTTGTGATGGTGCCCAAATTCACAATGTCACTTCAAAGCCTGTTACCTTTTTTTTTTTTTTCTCTTTCAAGTTTCCTGGTACTACCAGAGTTAAGATTCTTGTCATTACATTCTTATTCATCCAGACCTTCTTTAGGTTTTTTTGTTTGTTCTCTCCCTTGCCCTTGGGACTAGTCACGTTACCAAGATTGTTCACAAAGTGTCTAACTCCAGTTGTAGCAGATTGCAGGCCACAGGATTTCCTGATTTTTTTCCATTAGACTACTTATTTTTTCAGTCTTTTTCAAAATGTCAGGAATCTTGCATAAGCTGAGATTCCGAGAGACCGTTTAAAAGTCTCTCTCCGACTTCTTCGCACAAGGTTTTGTTGCCTGGATGTTAGCTAGACACCTCAGTTCCAAGAGCTCTTCTACAGGATTTTTACACTTAGACTTCAGTCACTGCGAGGGAATGTCTCCGTATTTTTGATCTCATGGCATCTGTGATTCTCACGATACGCTTGGAAGATTCCACATGAGAAAGATGCAGTGGTATATAAAATCTTTGATCCCCACATCAGCACTTTTCATCTTTTCAGAGCTCATTAATGGGTTTTGTCAGAAATCACTTGGAGAAAACAGATATCCTTTAATCCAGTTTTCCCCTTCTCCCTCCCTGGTCAAAAGCAGTCAGCACAGCTGCTTCAGACTTTGCATGGGGAGAAGTTTCAGGAGACTGAAAAAAGTACAGGTTGTGTGGGACACCAATGACAAACACAAGCAAATAAATCTAGGAGATGCTTGCCCTGACAAGGCACTCAATTCCTTGAACCATCTTTGGTCCCCCGTACCTATTAAAATGGTTCCAGACAATACCACAGTGATATGGTATAGCAACAAGCAAGGGGGAACCAGGTTGGTACCCCCTTTGCAGACAATACATGTTAGCTTAGGACATAGCCTCTCAGCACTGTCTCACTCTACAGACATCCTACTTTCCGTCAGAGCATAATTGTTTGGCAGATAAACTGAGCAGGACCGGACAGACCCTCGCGAATGGAAACTAGATCTGGGGGTCTTCTAAGATTTGATCTATTGGGAGATCAAGTAGACTTCTTGCCTCATGTCTGAGCAGTCAACTGGCAAGATTATGTTCCATTGTCTTTTCCTTGGACAGGAATGTTCCTGCATGCTTTTCCAATAATAATCGGTATACTGGCAAAATTCTGTTCAGGACTCCATGCAGGAAGGCCTTGAAGATGGATGCCTTTTCTTTGGACAACAAAGTTGCTGTATGCCTCTCAACCCTTTTCACTAATATCCAGGCTACTTCTGACCATTCAGAAAGCATCCCCAAGATCATTGTAGTTGCTCCCTACCGGCCCAGTCAACCATGTTTCTCCCTTTTCTCAGGGATGGCCAGAAGCAATTACCACAACCTTCCTCACAGAATGGATCCACTCACGCAAGAAAAGGCGTGTTTAGTTCACCCCGACATCAGCCATCTTCATTTACCTGCCCTAACGATAGGGTCTTAATTCCTTTTAGGCACCTGTTTTCTGAGGAAGTGCAGCAGGTACTAATGGAAGCAAGAAATCTTGCTACTAGAAAGTCACATTAATTAATGGGAAGATTTTCTAGTTGATGCTAGCAATATAACCAGCATCCATTCAAGGATAGTTCTTCTCTGGTGTTACAGTATTTGAGTTGATATTCTGTGACCTTACTTAGTTCTCTGTCAAGGTTCATTTATCGGCCATTTCAGCATATCTGCCTGCGGATCCTCCGCTTTCAAGGCAGTTGTGTCAAAATGTTCTTGAAAGGGGTTTTGCATAAGAGATCTCTTAGTAAACTGTTGGCCCCTCCTTGAGATCTTAATTGTGTGATCTGATGTCCATGTCATTCTTCATCAGTACTGGGAATAGGATCTGTCAGATCCGATGCAGCCACTTCCCCTAGACTTAATATCCATGCCTCAAGCTCCTCCCTTTACCCATAATCCCCTAGACCACCCCTAAGCCCTCAGGTCTTGTTTGCCTCCATTCCCATCAGGATGATGATCCAGCCTGTCTTCAAAATTACAAGCATTAAAGGCGTTTCTCTTAGTTTACCTGCTTTTCCTGTTTCCTTTTTTGTTAGTGTGAAATTTGCTCCTTCTTTGTAGTCAGGTTTTTCAGGTTTTTCTTCGCCTAGTTAACTTTCAGAAAGTGTTTGCTCTCTGTTATGGTGTGCGTGTGGTAGGTAGGTTAGGCGACTAGTTCTTTTCCCGTTCCTTATCTGTGTTCTGTTTTCATACAAAAAAAAGTGTGTTTAGGTTAGTTTTTTTCTTAAGTTAGCTAGTGTTCTAGTTGTCGCTGGTGTTGGGCACTGAACCTTTTTGCAGTTTGTGTGTGTGTGCCTCTGTCTGCTTACTAAAGAAGAGAAATCAGATAGACCTACTGGTTTCATAGATTCACTTCTTGTGGGCAAAAGATACCAAATTCTGATGCCCACAAGAAGTGCATGTACTGTTTAGGAACTGCTAATCTAAACTCCCCTTGCTCAGTGTGCAGTACCTTCCATCTGAGAGAGCTCTCTGATCGAAGGGATAAACTTCTCCTAAAAGGGTAATTGCCTGCTGGGGCTCAACTCCCCCAACAAACTGGTGGTCTTGGAGCAGAGGAAGAGATGCTGCGGATCTCCTTGCTCCTCAGAGCTGTCCTCTAAACTGAGGGTGTTCACTCAAGTGCATTGCAGTGGTAGCAGCTCAATTGAGGCTCAACGGATTCCAGATGTTTCCATACCTAGATGATTGGCTCTTTATTGCCCCAACCAAGTGTAAACTGATTCAAGCCAGAGGTTATTTCATGTACATGTTAAACTTTTTAGGAATTTCTGTAAATTTGTCAAAAGTCAAAGCTAACTCCAGTGCAAAACCTGGCTTTCATAGGAACCCAGCTAGTTAACTTGCACACTGTGGTGTAGCTTCCAATGCAGAAATCAGAGGATATGCCATCTCATCCTTTTCTTCCTGCAAGGCTGGTATTACAGGTTCTGGAGTCCATGTCAGCAGCAATAATTAGTGCCCCTAGCCAGGTTTTTCTTGAGGGCACTCCAGTGGACCTTAGCAGTCCGGTGGTCACCCCTCTATCATCATCTTTCTATGCCTGTCAGACTCACTCCAGTCTGCAAATGTCATATTCTTTGGATTCAGTGCCAGGATATGCACGTAGGCAGGCCAGTCTCTTCCCCACCAACAGCTGAAATGACCATGGAGGCTTCCCAGCTGGGGTGAGAGTGGGTCATTGCAACCGGAAGTTGATCCAATGCACGTGATTCCCATTAGAACAAGTTGCATATCAATGTCCTAGAGATGAGGGCAGTCCTTTCATTGCAAGCTTTTCAGGATGACCTCCCTCTATGGACCATTGCTATTCACACTGACAAAATGTCAGTGGTCTGGTGAATCAACAAACAAGGAAGAACTTGTTCTTGCCTATTATGCATGGAAGCCATGAAGGCCTCTGACTGGACAATCTCTTAAGACCACTTTTTAGTTGCAGCGCACATGCCTGGGACAAATGTATTGGTGGACAGTCTCAGCAAGTCCATTTTGATTCCTCACAAGTGGTCCCTCAATCAATCTAGCGAACAGGATTTTCAGCCGTTGGGGCAAACCTTGCTGCAAACTATTTGCCTTTTCCCTCAACAACAAATATGGCAAGTATTTTGCTCTGATCCCCCCCCTCCGGGGGAGTCACTGAGGGATGCTATAGTCCATGATTGGCCCCCGGGGTCTCTCCTGTGCTTACGTTATTCCTCTGATTCCAAGATTTCTTGAGAAAGCGAGCAGGTTGAAGAGCTCAGTCAGCCTCATTGGCCCCTATTGGCCTCCCCAGGTGTGCTTCCCACTTCCTTTGGTCTCATTTATGTCTTCCATGAATTTTGGAGCCCTCTCAGGATCTCCTGTCTCACCTGTCGAAACTCCAGCTCCCCAAACTCCACGCCCTCAAGCTAACTGGATAGTTTCTCCAATTCCAATAATTGTTAGAGTCCAGGCTCGCTCCTCCATTACATCAGATGTTCATCGTGTTACCCTGCTGCAGTCATCACATTTGGGTTATGTCGTCAGGCGGTCCCGCAGTCAGCCTGAATTCCAAAGTCTTGGTCCGGGGTCGGTTGCTGTTGCTTCTTCCCTGACGTCAGTGCGCCAGGGGTATACAAGAGGCATCTGACGTCATTTTCTTCAGTCTTTCTTGCCGCGCGGTGCCCGAAGCAGAAGCAGTTCGCAAGTGCCGGTCGGCCGACACCTGAGATTTTTGAATTGAATTTCAGTCCGAAGTCTTCAAAGCTAAGTACCCCGTTGGATAACCTTTTCTTGCCTCAGTCCGATGTCAGAAAGTTAACATTTGCATTTCTTGTGGGAAGCAAATACCTCATAAGGACTTTCATTCTTATTGTATACCTTGCCTAGGCCCAGACCACGACGTCACAGGTTGTCTGTTTTGTGCTAGGTTCAATAAGCGAACGATAAAGCGACGCTTTGATTTCGCAAGACACTACGGTAGAAAATTACACTATGCCGTCGGAGCAACCGACTACCGGCGTGCATAAAAAAGACAGGCAGCCTAGATCCAAGACTGACTCCGAGGCCTCGGCTGGGCTGGTAGCCGGTTCTCCCGGTTTTCAGCGAGGCGCCTACGTAGCCCTTGACGACCGCAGAATTGGAACCCCAGACCGCTTCGGATTCTCAAGCAGAGAGTTCTAGGCTGACGCGGCCATTTCCTTTAGGCCCTACCGACAACATTGCAGAAGAAGCCGGTGCTGCGGAAACACCTTCGGTTACAGAAGGTGTCTTCAGACAGACTACTCTCACCATTAAATCTTATGCTAAGCTCAAGACTCCTCTAAAATCAAAAAAGACTGCACATCAGTCTCCAGGTCAAGGCCCTATGCCTAAGAAACAGATGCTTAAAATGGCTGAAGATTTGATTTCTTTAATCCGGGGCCCCCCCCCCCCCCCCGACAAAAGGCCTAGACAAGAGGAGGATTATGTCGCCTCTGATCAAGTGTCATTTCCTCAGGCTACTCTGAGGTACAGGATTACTCCTTTCCCCCTTCTGAAGATTCTGATGCTGAAGATTCCATTCCCTCAGCTTCTCCACCTGAGGACTATTCCTTTGGGGAAACCTTACATACCATGAGGGAACATTTCCACTGGGAAGGTCAGGACTACTGCGACTCAAATAAAAGGCTCAGAGTTTCTTTTACTCCCCAGCACAGACCACTTGCTATCCCTTCAGTTTTAGACATTGTGGATGATGTCTACTTAGTCTAGTCTAAATCCAGATTCTCTGCCTCCTGCTCCAGCCAAACCAGATAGATATTATAGAGTGCCTGACACAAATTCCTTTACAAAAGCCCTGTTGCTGACCTAGAGACAGTCTCCCAGGGTCCTAAAGGGGCTAAGGCTTCTATGGCTAAAAATCCTGTACCCTTTGAAAGAGACTCCAGAGCACTAGATAGGTGGGGAAAGAAGGTTTACGCCTCAGCTACTGTAGCTATGAGAGCACTAAATTGTCAGTTTCACATGCTGAAATACCAGCAATTCCTAATGTCTCAAATAAAACAAAAGATGAGCACGCAACCTCAACAGTCTGAATTCAAAGAAATGCAGCATTTGTTGCATGCAGCTGAACAGGTGGACAAACATACTTTACGATGTGGATTTGATTCTTTGGAAGCTTCCTGTAGAGCAGCTGTTACTGGGTCTGTTATACGTAGGCATGCTTGGTTAAAGGAACAAACTCTGCCTGATCATGTTAAAGCAAAGTTACTAGATGCACCCTTACAGCAGGATGTCTTATTTGGGGTTAAAGCAGAAGAGGTTTTAAAGAAAATGGAGGATAAGGCAAAATCTATGCAGATGGTCAAAGATTTCTTACAGGTACAACCCCCACGCTTCAGCAGATATTGGCCAGCAAAAAATTGGTCCTTTCCGGCTTCTGACAGACCACAGAGGGGTAAATACAGACGCCCAAGGGGCAGAGGACAAGCAAAAATACCTTACAAACCTCGCCAATTGGGGCACTGCACCACAGAAGGGAGGAGAAGACGGGTCCCAAACTACTAGAAGACAAACTCAATGACTTCAACCTCAAACTGCCAAGCAAAAATCTCTTGGCAGCTCCCTTGGGAGGAAAATTAGCATTTTTTTTATAGACAACTGGCGCATCGTCACAAAGGACAGATGGGTCCTAGACATTATCTCGCAAGGATACAGATTCCATTTCCACACCTTGCCACGGATAAAAGGAATGCCAAACTTGCCACAAAATCAATGGGCAGAGGCGCAAAAACAAATTACAGCTCTCATGGACATGAGCCATTCAGCTGTTACCTACACAGGAGCAAGGTCAAGGATTTTACTCAAGGCTCTTTCTAGTTCCCAGAAAGGATAATGCTTGGAGACCCATTCTGGACCTTTCAATTCTAAACACCTTCTTGCAAGTACCCAAATTCAAGATGCTAACACTACAGCAGCTTCTTCCCATGTTGGGCAAGAAAGCTTGGCTAGTAATGTTGGACCTCAAGGAGGCATATCTGCATGTCCCTATCGGACAAAATTGCAGAAGATGCCTGTGTTTCATTGCAGGTTCAACCCATTACCAATTCTCTGCACTGCCTTTTGGCTTATCTACTGCACCCAGGGTCTTCACAAAATGCCTGGCACCAGTAATTGCATACTGCAGACAGAGGAATTCAAATAATACCCATACCTGGACTGCCTCATCCAAGCAGAAAGCAAAGAAATTCTCTTACGACATCTAACTTTTGTAAAACACCTTCTAAGTTGCCTAGGGTACACAGTAAACGAAAAGAAATCAAAACTAGTGCCCTCACAAAATGACATTCGTGGGTGCCAGCTTGAATACAATGGCCCAGATGGCTTATCTGACCCCAGACAAACAACTGCAACTAACTCAATACTTCAAAATAATGGCGACAAAGACCCAACTCCCTGCAAGAAAAATTCTGCAGGCCTTTGGCTTCATGGCATCTTGCATACTACTAATACCATTTGCAAAACTGCATATGAGGAAATTACAGTGGTACCTGAAAAGTGTATGGACTCGACACGGCCACAGCTTGGAAACAATGATGCCTCTCATTCCCTGCCTCCAGCAGGAGTTTCTATGGTGGTCACAGGCATGTCACCTCAACAAGGGTCCATCTTTCACCTTACCCCCAGCCAGGCAAACTGTGACAACAGATGCATCGGACTATGCTTGGGGGGCACACATGGCAGGACGGTGTGTTCAAGGCATATGGACTGCAGATCAAAGGAATCTGCACATCAATCAAAAAGAAATGCTAGCTGTACAGAATGCTCTGGCGGCTTTCAAGGACCTCTTACATCCAGGACAGCTTGTAATAAGGACAGACAACACCACAGTAATGTTGTACATAAACAAACAAGGGGGTAGACACTCCTACCCGCTATGCAGGCAAGCAGTGACTTTGTGGAACACAGCACTGTCTTACCAAGTTCAATTACAAGCTCAATTCCTGCCAGGAAAAAAGAACACATTGGCAGACGACCTAAGCAGAAACCTCATGGATTCCCACGAGTGGAAACTGGATCCACAAGTATTTGCAATGATAACTCAAAAATGGGGGCGCCCAGACATAGAACTGTTTGCCAACCCCCAAAACTATCAGCTTTTAAAATTTTGCACAAGGACTTTCCACCATCAAGCTTGGAAAGTGGGCGCACTCTTTCAGTTGGAAAATGCTGACAGTATATGCCTTTCCTCCATTGCCCCTTTTCACAAAGGTGCTGCTGAAAGTCGGGATGGAGAGGCCTCTAATGATACTCATTGCCCTGGACTGGCCATGCCAGCACTGGTACCCACTACTAAGGAACATGGCCCAGGGCCCACCATGGATTTTACCACAAATTCCTCATCTACTCGCACAGCAAGGCAGATTCTACGCAGCCAGCTCAAAACCTTAAATTTGGCTGCATGGCACATCACCTAAGCAACCAGCCAGCCCCTCTTTCACAAGCTGTTATGGATGTCATTCTGGAGGCCAGGAGACCCAGCACCAGGAAAGCCTACTCAGACAAATGGAAAAGATTTTGCGCCTGGAACCAAGCTAAAGGCCAAAATACCCTTCAGCCGGACATGCCTCAGATTCTACAATATTTAACCGAGATGTTACAAAAAGGACTTTCTTTTTCATCTATTAAAATCCACGCCTCAGCTATTTCAGCTCACTACAACACGGATCCTCCCTTATTTTCACATCCACTTCTAAGGCAGTATCTCAGAGGTGCAAAAAACATTAGGCCTCCCAGGAGAGTGCCAACACCAACATTGGACCTAAATTTTGTTCTGGAAAAAGCTGCCACCTTTTGAGCCATCTTTCTCAGCTGACTTAGTTTATATCATGGAAGACTGCCCTGCTGCTAGCAATTACTTCAGCCAGAAGAGTCTCAGAGTCTGTGGCTCTAAATCAAACCATCCACTTACCCACCTTCTTTCCAAATCCACAGAACAAATGAGAAAGACTCCTGCATTCCTTGGACATTCACAGGCAACTACGTTAGTACTTGGATAAAACTTAGGCTTTCAGAAAATCTGACCAACTTTTTGTATCCTATGCTACAACATCACAAGGAAAGGCCATCTCATAAAAGACCATTTCCAAATGGATAGGACATTGCATACGTTTTTGCTACACATCATGGAAAACCAGTTCCTGCTAGAATAAGGCCCTACTCCACCAGGGCAGCAGCTACATTTACAGCCTTCCTCAGGGGGGTGCCAACCAAGGATATTCTGGAAGCTGCAACTTGGAGTTCAGTACACACCTTCACCAAACACTATCACCACTTTACTCTGACTAGAGCTGGCTTCGCCACTGCAGTTTTGCAGGGACTTCTAGCCTCCTCTAACCCTGTTTGACTCCACCTCCCATCCTTAGCTTTGGGATTCTCCCCAAGTGTGATGACTACAGCAGGGTAACACGATGAACATAGTACAGTTTTGTACCTACCATAAATGTAGATGTTTGAGTGTATACCCTCCTGCAGTCCAGGTTACCCTTCTTCCATCCCCTCTGACCTAACTAAAACCTTTCAATACCTTAAAATCTGATGCAACCTTTGTGGTGTATTTGCTTATAGCTGGAGGGATGTTTTGCTTGTGCTAAGCTTTTATTATTGGTACTATCTACTGACCACCTTTTGGGGGAGCACCTGACATCTGGGGCAAGAAAAACTGAAGAAAATGGCGTTGGGATGCCTCTTGTATACCCCTGGAGCACTGACGTCAGGGAAGAAGCGACAGCAACCGACGCCGGACCAAGACTTTGGAATTCAGGCCGACTGTGGGACCGCCAGACGACAGGATAACCCAAGTGTGATGACTGCAGCAGGGTATACACTCGAACATCTACATTTATGGTAGGAACAAAACTGTACTTTGTCCTATTTCCAAGTGCACAATTTCTAAATGGAGCAAAGATTGTATTTCCTTTATCTACTCGTCAGCAGGCAGAAATTTACCTTTTCCTGTCAAAGCTCACTCTACCAGGGCAGTGTCTACATCAATAGCTTACCATGCCAGGCTTTCATTGGATATTTGTGCTGCGGCCACCTGGGCCTCTCCTCACACCTTTATTACTCATTACAAGCTGGACGTGGCTTCTAGGGGCCGGGCTTCCTTTAGTTCCACTGTTCTCAGGAGTATCTTCCTATGAGCCTCCCAGGATAGAGGTGCTGGGGACGCTGTCCCGTGAGTAAAGAATGTAGGCGAGATAGGACCACATAACATCAGTTAGTTATGTACTCACCATGACGATCGATGTATGTGGTCCATCCCGCCTACTTTCTTACAAACCCTCCCACCTGCCCCCTTCCTAGAGGATTTGGAGGAATATTGGCTCTGAGAACCCTTCAAGGTCAGTGTTTTTTTTTTCTCCTTTTGGCTGGAATTCCTTCCAGTGCTGGTTGTGCATGGGTTATGACTGGAATGGTTGCAAACAGGATCTGGGGCTAGGGCGAGGTGCATCTTTGGATACCGGGTTAGCCCAGCCAATTAGAGACTTCGTGCTAGAGAAATAAGTTGGCAGAGTCGGAGCCGATTCTCAGCTCCGAACCCGTGAGTAAAGAATGTAGGCGAAATGGACCACATACATCGATCGTTATGGTGAGGGCATAACTAACTGATAAGTTGTCAATCTCGCCTTCATTCTTGCTGGATGGGTTCGGAGCCGATCCTCGGCTCCGACTCGGCACTTGCTTTAGCTTGAGAACTCCTTTTACCAGCTCGAGGCAACCCTATATCCCATGATGCAAGGCGGAACTACCCCAGATCTCGTTTGCCGCTTAGCGAAAGAGGTCTCCTTTGCCAGCTGAGGTAAGTGATTTTCTTGGTAAAATCAGAAAAGCTTAGTTAGGGTTTTATTTCCCCTTTTTATTCATAGTATAGTCTGTAGTGAATTACAGCCCACCCTATTCCCTTGTTTTTCAAACTTTTATAACCTTTTTATAACCTTTAGTATAAATTTTTAGTTAGGCCTAAAACCCCCATTGGTTAATCCCTTCCTGTGTGTTGTGTGTAGGGGATTAATTTTGTGTGTTTGTTGGGGTTTGTGTGTGTTACTTCCTCCTAGGATATGTCTAGGGAAGGCAAGGTCTCAGGCTTCAAGAAGTGTGACTCATGCTGTCAGAAAATGTCTCTGACAGACGGTCACACTTCTTGTGTTTATTGCCTGGGGCCTTTGCACCTGCAGGACTCCTGTGCGTTGTCACTCTTTTAGCCAGAGAGTCCTGCAGGAAAGGAGGAATAAGCTTATCCTGCGTGGCTTACTTAAGCCAGAAGGTTCTCCCTCTAAAGCAGGGTCTGGGAAACCTTCTAAGCCACCGAAGGCTCAGGCTTCAGTATCCAAGCCTCCTCCGGTGGCTCCGGCTCCGTCGGAGCCGAGATCGGTTCCGGCTGGAACCGATGTATCTACCATTAAAGTAGTAGGTTCGGTGCCGGCTGGTTCCGATACCTTGTCTACTGTGGCCTTGTCGGCTCCGGCTGGAGCAGACACCTTATCCAGCATCGGAGCCGAGAAACCTTCGGCTCCATCTGGAGTTCAGGGGACTTGGCTCCGATGGCTTCGTCCCGAAAGAGATCTCGGTCCCCTTCGTTACTGAGTATCCACTCTGCTCCGGGGTCTCCTCTTTTGTCGGAGCGGAGCCATCGGAGCCGATCTTCGAGATCTTCCAGGCTGTCTGACCATGACTTAGGGAGGGTGGTAAGCAGGCTGTTGAAGTCTCAGGCACTGGCCCAAATGCTCCATAGCCCGTCTCAACAGACTTCGGCTATAGCCGCACCCCTTGAACTTCCTCCTCCGACTCCACACCAGAGTTCGGAGCTGGAGCTTCTCGGGACAGCGACTGTTTCGATGCCGGAGCCGATACATCCTTCGGCTCCGTCGTCCTCGGCTCCGATCTCCTCCTTGAGGCCTTCCTTGGAGGGATCCGGTCGTCGGGTTTCCATTGTCAGCTCCGAGGGGGCTAGTGGCATCGGACCCTTGTCCGACCCCGCTCTCCCTCTCGGGGCTTCGGCTTTGGTAAGCTCGGCGCCGACATCGGCCTCGGAGCCTTCCCTCTCATTGGAGCCGTGAATTCCTGTTTCTTCGGAGCGGGGATATTCCGGCCTCCCGGGAGGAGCCTTTGAGGTGATGAGGAGTGTCCTGGCCTCTGAGCCTGGTCAACGGTCCATCCCTCTAGCTCCTCCCTCATCAGTGCCTGCAGACGCCTCTTGCCAGCCTCTTGCTCTCAGGCCCAGGGATCCATCGCCCCAGGTTTCCCCACTGGGAATTTCCTCCTCTTCCGAGGTTTCTCCTGATCCTGCAGGGGAACCCCTCGAAGAGGACGTAAGAGGAAACACACAGACTCCCCTGAGTCTACTACATCTGATACCGACTTAGATGAGTCGGAGGGTTCCCCACGGTCCCCCTCTGAGGATGTCTCCTTTCAGACATCCTTGAGCTCCTCAAACAGAGGGGGAATTGGCTCTCCATTGACCCCTCCGAGGATGAGTCGGTATACCTGGAGGCTTTTGGATCCCGACCCTCCACCTCCTGGGTGTCTCCGCCTTTCGACCCACTTATGCAGGTAGTGGCTCGGAAGGCGTGGGCGGCTCCAGATTCTGTGGAACCTGTCCCCAGAAGACCATCCAAATTCATCACGGCCCCTTCGGACAAACAGTTCCTTTCCAAGGGTGTCTCTGTGGATGCTATGGTGGTGGCGGCGGCCACTAAGAAGGAACTGGCGGATCCTTCAGTACCTGTCCATCCTCCTAACAAGGATTCTAGGACCATGGACAGGTATGGAAAGTGGATGATGTAATGGGATCCTATCTCGCCTACATTCATGACAGATGGGTTCGGAGCTGATCCATCGGCTCCGACTCGGCAACTAATACACTAGCACGAAGTCTCTCATTGGCTGGGCTACTCCCTATCCCAGGATGCACTACACCTGCTTCCCCAGATCTCGTTTGCTGCTTTACAAGCTGGACGTGGTCTCGACTTGGCTGGAGCCAAGTGGTTCTTTTTACCTTTATTGGTCTTTGACCTTGGGGTTTTTTGTCATATATTAACCAAACAGCTGTTTTAACAGCTATTCCTTATTATTCCTTACTATTTGTTACTTTTGAGTGCTTGAGTGTCTTCTGGTACTTTATTTTTTCAGTCGGGCAAGGCCCGTTTAAGTTAAAGGGCCTTTGCCCTACCCTTGTGTGCTATTTAGCCTTAATTACTTTTTTGTGGTTAATTGTTTTCGGCCAATCCCGTTTAAATTAGAGGGCTTTGGGCGTTGGACTTGTTTTGTCTGTTTGTTTGTGAGGTAAACTTTTTTCCTAAGTACTGCGCCAGTGTGTCTCAAGGCTTTTCAGTTGGCGCAATTCTGTTATAGTGCTTACTCATTGTGGTAAAGTCATACTTTTTGAAGGGCCTGTACTATGTCTAAGGAACAAAAGTCAGGTTTTAAAAAATGCACTCGGTGCAGTTATAAAATGTCCATCACAGACAGCCATTCAGTCTGTGTCTATTGTTTGGGGCCGAAACATCTGCAAGAGACTTGTAGCGTATGTCATGCTTTCTCTGCTAGAGTTCTTCAAGAACGCAAGAATAAGTTGATATTGAAAGGGCTTATCAAACCTTCTTTTGAGGAAGCCTTAAATCCTCCTGTTGCTTCCAAAAAGAAAAGATCGTCGGCACCGACAAGTCCGTCGGAGCCGACTTCTAAAAAGACAAAATTGACCTCTTCTTCCTCTGCTCCACTGACTTCGGGGCCGAGGGTTGAAGGGTCTGCCTCGATACCTCCTACTTCGGCTCCATTGCCTTCGGAGCCGCAAGTTGGAGTATCGAGGTGAATCACCTCCATCGGTTCCAATGGCTTCGGAGCCGGTGGAAGTGTGCAGCTCAGACTCTTCCCCCTCGGCTCCGAAGAAGGCTCCTTCGGTGCCGATGGTCCATGCTGTGGTGGAGTCGGCGCCGATAGTATTGGAGCAGTTTCGGAGCCGGTCCCCTTCTCTCTCGGAGCCGAGAGGAAAGTCTTCTCGAGTGTCTACCTCCTCTAAATCCTCGAGACTGTCAGATTCGGACCTGGATAGGGTTTTACAGAGGTTATTCCATTCTCCAGTGTTTACTAAAATGGTCTCTGCTCCGGCACAGTTTGCTTCGGAGCCGATCCCCCCTCCAACACATTTGATTCCTCCTCCAACCTCTTCGGAGCCGTTGGAGCCGGTGGTGGTGGAGCAATGTGGAGCCATACGGTCGGAGCAGAGACCCCTTACAAGCCTCTCGACTCCGACTGTGCTTCCTATCCTGTCCCTCCGGTTCAGGGTTTGGTACTGCGACCTCTTCAGCCGGGCCCGAGGGGAATACTTTGGGATTGGGTGCTTCAGTGCCTAGTCTTCCTCTCGGAGCATCGGCTGCTGGAATTCCCAGTGCCATCGTGGCCTCTAGACCAGTGACCTCCTTGGATTCTGGAGGTCCAGCCTTTGAGGCCATGAGGAGCGCGCTGGCCATGCCTTTGCCGGTTCAAGATTCTACCTCACCGTCCCTAGATTTGGAGACTGGTGCCTCTGTTGTGTTGCAACCCCCCGGCAGCGGGGCCCCAGGGCCTGAGGATACCCCCATCGGGGGTTCCCTTCTTCCGGGTGGTCCGTCCGAAACTGCTTCGGACGAACCCCCACGGAAGAAATTGTGTAAGTGGAAACAAGTAGATTCCCAAGATGAGTCTATTACATCGGATACTGACCTCGATGACGCAGAAGGGTCCCCCAAATCATCTTCGGATGATATCTCCTTCTCAGATATCTTGGAGATTCTGAGACAGAGAGGTGACTGGCAAGCCAAAACCCCTTCAGCTGAGGAGTCAGTCTTCCTCAAGGCCTTTGGGGCCCAGCCTTCCGCCTCCTGGGTGTCTCCGCCCTTCGATGAACTCCTTGATTTGGTTTCTCGAAGGGTGTGGGAACACCCTGATTCTGTGGAACCGGTGCCTGCGAGGCCCAATAAATTTTGTCAGCCCCAGAAGGAGTTTCTCACAAAGGGTGTGCCTGTAGATGCTTTGGTGGTGGCTTCTGCCACACAGCAGGACGTGGCAGAGGCTTCGACGTCTATTCATCCTCCTAATAAGGATTCTAGGAGTATGGATAGGTACTGGAAGCATACCCTGTCCTCAGCGGCCTTTACCTTACGGTCGCTGAACTACTTATGTCATTTTACGAGGCTCCAAAGGGATCTTCTCAAAGAGCTAAATGACTCTCTTGTCGGTAATCTACCTGAGGCGCTGGCCCGACTGTTGGCGCACAGATGACTACCCTCTTTTCTATTGTTAACTCGTCCATGAGGCTCATCTCATATGCGGCGAAGGCGAGTAGCAGCGGAACAGGCGTTGCCCTCAGGAGACAAGCCTGGTTACGCTTGTGTTCGCTCACGGAGGCTTTCAAGTCTTCCTTCACGCCTTTGATGGGTCATCTTTGTTTGGACCCAAGGTGAAGGACACACTAACTAGGTGCGAGCAGGAGGGCAAGACTTTGACTGCCGTTGGGGCCCGATTTTCCGCTCCTTCTAGGCCTTACCCCAAGGCTGGGAGAGGAGGGAAAATGTGGTTTAAAAATCTCAGAAGTCTTTCCCTACTCCACCCAGTGATTCCCCTCCAGAGGCAGGGGGGAATTGGAAGACGCCGCCCAGAGGTGGCAGAGGCCCCGTAACTCTGGAGACCGCGATTCCTTTCGTGGTTCTTCATACAACCAGCGTTCCTGAGTTGTTGCCCGACTGTGCACCTCCGGGGCCAGTCGGGGGTCGCTGCGGCGCACCCACAAGCTTGGGAATCCATAACAAGCGATCAGTGGGTGCTTCGCATTACCGGAGGTTATATCATCCCCTTCAACAAACCCCCCCTTTCTTTAAGGGAAATCCCGGACGTACCACCCAGTCAGTGGGATCAAGCAGCATTAGAGGTTTCAAAGCTGCTAGAAAAAGAGCCATCCAGCCTGTCCCCATCGACCAGATCGGATCAGGAACTTACTCAAAATTATTTTTGGTACCAAAAGACAGGGGACTTCAGGCCCATTTTGGACCTCAGTTCATTGAATCGTTTCGTAAAGAAGTCCAAATTCGAATGGTCACTCTTCAATCTATTCTTCCTTTGCTGGAAAAGATGCATGGATGTGCTCCATAGATCTCCAGGACGCTTACTATCACATTCCCATAGCTCAAGAGTCCAGGAGACATTTACGCTTCGCCTCGGAGTCAGTCATTTTCAATTCCGAGCACTGCCCTTTGGTCTCACCACAGCCCCCAGGGTGTTCACCAAGTGTCTGGCAGTGGTAACTGCTCACCTGAGAAGTCTGGGATTCCAGGTGTTTCCTTATCTAGACGACTGGCTCCTTACTGCCACCTCCGAGCATCTACTACTCCAAGCGCTCAGAGCCACGTTCACCTTGGGCGTTTCTTGGGGATCACGTTCAATTTGCAAAAATCTGTACTACAGCCATCTCAGCGTATTACTTTCATAGGCGCAGACTTAGACACAAAAGAATGCGCCTTTTACCGGCAGCAAGAATTCAGGTGTTACAAGATCAAGTCAAATCCTGTCTCCCCCTACAAAGAGCCCCGGCCCATCGGATCCTACAACTGTTGGGCTCGATGGCGTCGACCATACTTTTGGTTCCCTTGGCCAGGCTTCATATGCGAATTTTACAATGGCTGCTGTCGGTTCAATGGTCTTATCAGGAACTTCCCGTGAACCACTTAATCATAATCACGGAAAGTTGCCGTCGAGATCTGCATTGGTGGCTTCTCCAATCAAATCTCGACCAGGGGCGACCCTTTATACCACAACGTCCCGTTGCCACTGTGACTACGGACGCCTCCCAGCTAGGGTGGGGGGGGGGTCATTACCTGGACAGGTCGGTCCAAGGCACATGGCAGATCCAGGAAACGCATTTGCATATCAATGTCCTGGAGATGAGAGCGGTACTATTGGTATTCCAAGCTCTCCATCACGCTCTCCCACAGGGCCCGATTGCTATCCTATCCGACATCATGTCGGTGGTATGGTACATAAACAAGCAAGGTGGAACCAGGTCTTACCCACTATGCAGAGAAGCCATGAGACTTTGGCACTGGGCGGTAGCTACCAACCGCTTTCTGATGGCAGCACATACCGGGAAGTCCAATGTGATTGCGGACAGATTAAGCAGGACCATTCTTTTACCCCACGAATGGTCCCTCAACCAGGGTATAGCTGCGAAAATCTTCGACAGATGGGGTCATCCTTGCTGCGACCTGTTTGCCAGCCCTCACAATGCGAAATGCAGAGAGTTCTTCACACTGTTCCCTTCTCAGGGACAGACTCCCAGGACGCTCTGACTCACATTTGGCCCCGGTCTTCTCTCGCCTTCCTCCGTTCCCCTCTTACCGAGGGTGATACAGAAGGCCATTTACATGGAGAGCGAGATGATTTTGATTGCCCCGCACTGGCCTCGTCAAGTTTGGTTTCCTTTCCTACAGAGGCATGCGATAGAAGGTCCATGGTTTCTGGATCCGGTGCCAGACCTGTTGACTCATCAGTCAGGACGGCTTCACCCGTCTCTCAGGTCCCAGAAGTTGGCAGCATGGTTACTCCACTTCCATCCTTAGTCCGAGACAATGCTCTTTCCATGGACGTGGTCCACATACTGTCTTCTTCTCATAAACCTTCCACCATCAAACTTTATTCCAGTAAATGGAAAAGGTTTGCTTTCTGGGCTCAAGAACGGGTATAGATCCTCTCACTGCACCAGTATCGGAGGTTCTGAATTTTCTGGCCTCCCTTTTTCAGTCGGGCTCTTCAGTTTCTACCATTAAGGTTCAGCTAGCGGCCATTTCTAATTTTCATGCTTCATTTGAACCTTCATTGATGTCTCACAAACTTTGTAAGGCTTTCCTTAAAGGGGCTTGGCTCCTGAGGCCTCCTTTATCTCATCCTGTCCCCGTGGGATTTGAATATGGTTCTTGCTGCCCTAACTGCCCGTCCTTTCGAACCAGCTGCTACCTGTGATCTAAAATTTCTGTCTTGGAAAACGGCCTTTTTTAGTAGCCATAACGTCTGCCAGGCGAGCTTCAGAACTTCAAGCTCTTTGTTCTGATCCTCCCTATTTGATTTTTCACAAGCATAGAGTTTCATTGAAATTAAACCCTGCATTTATACCAAAAGTGGCCTCCCCTTTCTGTATGCAACAAACTATAGAACTCCCCGTCTTTCCCCAGAATTCTCTAATAACGCAGAATATACTTTGCATCAATTGGACGTACATAGACAACTGCGTTTTTATTTGAATAGAACCGCTCAAACGCGGAAATCTAATCAATTGTTCGTTTCCTTTGCAGCGAACAAATTGGGTCAACCAGTAACAAAAACCTCCGTATCTAAATGGATTAAAGATTGTATCATTTTTATTTATTCACAAGCTAACAAAGACCTCCCCATTCCAGTCAAGGCTCATTCTACCAGGGCAATGGCTACTTCCGTAGCTTTTCACTCCAAGTTATCAATAGATGATATTTGTGCTGCAGCAACCTGGACTTCTCCGCACACTTTCATTTCTCATTACAAATTGGATGTGGTTTCTCGAGGCAGAGCTTCCTTTGGTTCCACAGTTCTCAGGAGTGTTTTCCAATGAGCCACCCGGGATGTAGGTGCTAGGGACGCTGTCCCATCTGTCATGAATGTAGGCGAGATAGGATCCCATTACATCTTTTAGTTATGTACTTACCATAACTTCGGATGTATGGGATCCATCTCGCCTACATTCATAAGTACCCACCCTCCTTCCCCCTTCCATTTGGATTTAGAGGAGCTATAGTCCCTCTTTTCTTGGCGTTCTTTCTTGAACTTTAGTTGGTTATTGTGACTACTAGTTTTTCTGTGTTTGCATGGATGTATGAAAGCGAACAAACAAGATCTGGGGAAGCAGGTGTAGTGCATCCTGGGATAGGGAGTAGCCCAGCCAATGAGAGACTTCGTGCTAGTGTATTAGTTGCCGAGTCGGAGCCGATGGATCGGCTCCGAACCCATCTGTCATGAATGTAGGCGAGATGGATCCCATACATCCGAAGTTATGGTAAGTACATAACTCAAAGTTTTCTTCAGCGACCTTTGCTATGCGTTCGCTGAATTATCTTTGTCACTTCACCAGGCTTCAACGAGATATTCTCAAGGAACTGGGTGAAGTAGTCCAGGATCCTTCTGCTGCTGGGGCTCAAGAAAAGATTGCCTCGCAGCTTGCAATCCTGAATTCCATATCTAACTCCTCCATGCGGCTCATATCTTATGCGGCCGATGGAGCGAGCAGGGCCGCAGGCACAGGAGTTGCTCTTAGACGCCAAGCCTGGATGCGGCTTTGTAATTTTGCGGACCCCTTTAAGGCGTCCTTCACTAATACCCCCTTTGATGGTTCGGCTTTGTTCGGACCTCAGGTGAAGGATACCTTGACCAGGTGTGTGCAGGACAGTAAAACTCTTTCTGCCGTTGGAGTCCAATTTTCCACTCCTTCTAGACCATATCCCAAGGGTCAGAAGGGGGGGGAAGATGTGGTTCCGTAAAGCCCAAGGAGCTACACGGACTTGCGTGGTCAGTTTACCCCCAGAGGCAGAGGGGGTAACAATAATAGACGCCGCCCTAGAGGCAGGGGGGTCCTCAGAACCAGGGCAACAGGGAATCTCTTCCTGATAAGCCCTTTCAGCATCCCTGAGGTGTTGCCCGACTGTCCACCCTTGGAGGCAGTCGGGGGAAGGATTTCACTGTACCCAGTAGCCTGGCAATCCCTATCACAAGAGATGTGGGTACAGTCGATTAATATCCGAGGGTTACAAAATCCCTTGAAGGTTTCCATACCTCTACAATCCCTTCCAGACATCTCACCCGGTCAAAGGGATTTGGCAGAACAGGAGGTTTCAAAACTCCTAGAAAAAAGAGCCGTCCAGACGGTGCCGGCAGACCAGGTAGGATCCGGCGTCTACTGAGATTCTTTTTGGTCCCCAAAGGACGGAGATTGGAGACCAATATTAGACCTGAGCAATCTAAACAGATTTGTCAAGAAGGCAAGATTCCGGATGGTCACGCTTCAGTCCATTCTGCCATTTCTGGGCAAGGACAACTGGATGTGCTCTATAGACCTTCAGGACGCGTACTATCACATAAAGTTTCACAGACGCTCCAGAAGGTTTCTCCGCTTTCGGCTAGGGACCAGTCATTACCAATTCAGAGCACTGCCCTTTGGCCTCACTTCAGCCCCCAGAGTGTTTACCAAATGCATGGCAGTGGTCACAGCTCACCTGAGACGTCAAGGATTCCAGGTGTTTCCCTACTTGGACGACTGGCTCCTCTCCGCCACCACCAAGTGTCAGCTTCTTCAGTCCAGAGACTACACTCTACAGCTTTGCAGGAGTTTGGGAATTTCAGTAAATTTCGAAAAATCTTCTCTGCTTCCTTGCCAATCTATCACCTTTATAGGCGCAGAATTAAACACTATCAAAATGTTAGCCAGACTAACAGATCAAAGAATTCTGGACATCCAAAAATTCGTTCGGCTTCTATTGCAAAGCAACAAGATCAAAGCCAGATTTATACTGAAGGTTCTAGGTCTTATGGCTGCGGCCATTGTTCTTTTACCACTGGCTCTCTTCCACATGCGTCTTCTGCAGTGGATGCTATTCACGCAGTGGTCGTACCACAGTCTCCCGATGAGGCACGAAATATTAGTCACACAGTCGTGCACGGCTCATCTGAACTGGTGGATATCTTCCCCTCTTCTTCATCAGGGCCGACCCTTTATTCCCCCTCCTCCAGTTGCCACAGTCACTACGGATGCCTCTCTGATCGGGTGGGGGGGGGCATTATCAGGGCAGGATGGTCCACGGGACGTGGCAACCTATAGGATACCATCTGCACATAAATGTCCTGGAGATGAGAGCAGTGCTTTTAACGTTGCAAGCCCTCAACGACTTTCTTCCCACGGGGACTATTGCAGTACAAACGGACAACATGTCCGTGGTCTGGTACATCAACAAACAGGGCGGAACCAGGTCCTATCCGTTATGTCGAGAAGCTCTCAGACTTTGGCAATGGGCGATCTCTTCTCAGCGGTTTCTGATAGCAACGCACATCCCCGGCAGGTCCAACCTATTGGCGGACAGGCTGAGCAGATCTATTCTAATGCCTCACGAGTGGTCTCTCAATCAATCTGTAGTGGATCAGATTTTTCTGAAGTGGGGCACTCCTTGTTGCAATCTTTTTGCTACTCCTCAAAACAAGTGCCCCGATTTTTTTCACTCTTTCCCCTTCCAGGCCAACCCCTGAGAGACTCTCTAACCCAGGATTGGCCCCGGGGACTTCTGTACGCCTTTCCTCCCTTTCCCTTGATTCCACAAGTCATTCAGAAAGCCACCGTTTTGAGAGCCAAATTGATCCTCATTGCCCCATATTGGCCTCGAAAAATTTGGTTTCCGTCTCTGCATAGTCACCTTCTGGTGCAGCCCTGGCATCTGGACCCAGTTCCGGATCTCTTGATCCACCAGTCGGGTCAGCAGCACCGGGCCATTCATTCTCTCAACCTCACTGCTTGGTTGCTCCACTTCCTTCCCTAGCCAGGCTACCGATGATTTCTGACTCAGTCAGAGACATTTTAGTGTCTTCTTTGAAGTCGTCCACTAGGAGTGTTTATGCTAGCAAGTGGCAACGTTTTTCTATTTGGGCAAATTCCAGAAATATTGATCCCTTTACTGCTCCTGTACATTCTGTTTTAGATTTCCTGGCGGAGGTTCTTCATTCAGGATCCCCGTCATCTACAGTCAAAGTACAACTGGCTGCTATTTCCAAGTATCATGTTGGCTTGCATGACAATAACATTATGTCTCATAGATTATGCAAGGCCTTTCTGAGAGGAGTTTTTCTCCTAAAACCACCTATAAAGCATCCTCCTCCGCAATGGGATCTAAACTTAATGTTGGCATCCTTGATACTACCTCCCTTCGAACAGTCTGCTTCATGTTCTTTGAAGTTATTGACCTGGAAAACTATATTTTTACTGGCTATCACTTCTGCAAGAAGGGTTTCCAAGATTCAAGCGCTCTGCATTCGTTCCCCTTATTTGGTTTTTCATAAGGACAGGGTATCATTAAGAACTAACCCTTCCTTTCTCCCCAAAGTCGTGTCTCAAACCAATATTAACCAATCTATAGATCTACCAGTCTTTTTCCCAAACTATTCCGACAGAGCTGAACAGAAACTGCATTTTTTGGATGTCCATCGTCAGCTCAGGTACTATTTGCATAGAACTAAACAATTCAGAAAATCGGACCAATTATTTGTCTCCTATGCAGAAAACAGGATAGGTCTTCCAGTTTCTAGTGACCTTATCCAGATGGTTGACTTCCACCATTTCCTATGTGTACTCTCTCAGAGGCAAACAGCTATCTTCTAAGCCAAAAGCACACTCAACCAGGAGTCTATCCACTTCTGCAGCTTTTCAGGATAGACTACCCATTGATACCATTTGTGCAGCAGCTACTTGGGCCACGCCTCATACCTTTGTCTCTCATTACAAGTTGGACTTGGCCTCCAGAGATAGGGCCAGTTTTGGTTCCACAGTTCTCAAGAGTCTGTTCCATTGAGCCACCGGGATACAGGTGCTAGGACGGTCCCATCCAGCAATAATGAAGGCGAGATTGACAACTTAACATTTAGAAGTTATGTACCTACCATAACGTTCCATGTTAGTTGTTTTCTCTGCCTTCTTTCTTAAGTCCCCCTCCTTCCCCCTGGTCTGGACAGGTCTTGAAGAGTTCCTATTAGGTTGTTTCCTCCTGAGCCTTCATATGAGGACTTCTATTAGGAACTTATGTTCCTAATTATGTTAGGATAGTCTTTAGCAGGGTAGGTTAGCTACCAAACGAGATCTGAGGTAGTTCCGCCTTGCATCATGGGATATAGGGTTGCCTCGAGCTGGTAAAAGGAGTTCTCAAGCTAAAGCAAGTGCCGAGTCGGAGCCGAGGATCGGCTCCGAACCCATCCAGCAAGAAAGAAGGCGAGAGAAGACAACTAACATGGAACGTTATGGTAGGTACATAACTTCTAATTCATCGTGTTTCACTGTTGCAGTCATTGCACTTGGTTTAATTACATAATGCCGTCGGAACAACCGACTACTGGAATTTATAATAAACGCAAAGACAAAGAAAAGGACAGGCATCCGAGTTCCAAAACAGACGAAACCTCTTCTAGGCCAGTCGCCGGTTCTCAGTGAGGCGCTTTTGCAGCGCCTGACACCCGCTACCTCAGAGCCACAGGCCGCAACAGACAGCCACGTGGAGACAGAGACCTGTGGAAACTCAAGGTATTAGGCCTACGGAAAATATTCCCTCAGATGGGTCCGGAGCCGCTGAGCAGGCATCGGCTTCTGAGTGTTGTCAGACCATCACAGCTTTCAATTAAGACCACTACAGCAGCCAAGGCAAAGTGAAAGACTCCATTAAGGACAAGGAAACAAGTACAGCATTCTCCTGAACAGTCATCCATGCCAAAGAAACAGATGTTTAAAATGGCCGAAGACCTAATTACTTTAATCAGGGGTTCCCATCCCCCTCCTGACAAAAGGCCTAGGCAAGACACTGACTATGATTCCTCTGACCAGGTTTCTATTTCCTCTGATTCCTCTTCTGATCAGGGATATTCTCTCCCTCCCTATTCGGACTCTGATGCAGAAGAGTCTATACCTTCAGCCTGTCCGCCTGAGGATTATTCCTTTGAGGAAAACCCTGCACACCATGAGGGAGCATTTCCATTGGGAGAGCCAGGATTATAAATTCCGGTTGTCGGTTGTTCCGACAGCATTATGTATTTTAAACAAAGTGTAATGACTGCAACAGTGAATACACTCAAACATCTACATTTATGGTAGGTACACAACTGTACTTTCTCTGCACTGCTCTGGCTTAGCTGCTGCGCCCAGGGTATTCACAAAGTGCCTAGCTCCAGTCATTGCATTTTGCAGGCAAAGAAATATTCAAATATACCCATACCTGGCCGATTGTCTAATTTAGGCAGAAAGCCAGGATATACTTTTGAATCATCTGGCTTTTGTACAAAAGGTGCTAACTTGTCTGGGGTACACCATAAACGAAAACAAATCGCATCTTGTACCCTGTCAACAAATTATATTGTGGGAGCAAGCTTCAACACAACTTCCCAGATGGCTTTCCTCATGCCAGAGAAACAAATTCATTTGACAACTTACTTCAAAGTAATGGCCACAAAAACCCTGCTGTCTGCAAGGCAAATACTGCAAGCCTTGGGGTTCATGGCCTCCTACATTCTACTAATTCCATATGCAAGACTGCATATGAGGAAACTACAATGGTATCTAAAAAGCCTATGATGTCAGCATTCTCTAGATCTAGAAGCAATCATCATACCTTGCCTACGCCTAGAGTTCCTTTGGTGGGCAGAGGCCTGCCACCAAAACAAGGGACTTCCATTCATTCTACCCCCTTCCGCCCAAACCGTTAGACACATCAGACTATGCATGGGGGGCTCACCTGGCAGGGAAGTGCATTCAGGGCAAATGGAACCAATGTCAAATGCACCTGCATATCAATCAAAAAGAAATGTTAGCTGTACAGAATGCTCAGACAGCCTTCAAGGACCATATTCTTCCAGGACAATTAATGGTAAAGGCAGACATCACCACTGTTGTGGTACATAAGCAGGGGGGTACCCATTTATACCTCCTCTGCCGACTAGCCATGGCTCTGTGGAACACAGCCTTGAGCTATCAAGTGCATCTACAGGCTCAATTCCTGAAAGGAAAACTAAATACACTTGCAGACAAAGCAGAAGTCTCATGGACCCACACGAGTGGATACTGGAACCAAAGACTTTCAACATGTTGCTAAATGGGGGAGCCCAGATATAGACCTGTTTGCCTCCCCCCACAACTACCAATTGGACAAATTCTGCACAAGGACTGTCTTTCAACTGGAAAAATCTATCCGTTTATGCCTTTCCTCCTCTGCCTCTCCTCTCTCCAAAGTATTACTAAAGATCAAACCGGACAAACCAAGGATGATTCTGATTGCACCAGACTGGCCACGCCAACACTGGTACCCCCTCTTGCGCAGTGTCTGCTGGCTCCATGGCACCTGCCTCAGACCCCTACCCTGCTGTCACAGCAGGAGAGCCAGATTCTGTGCACACTGCTTCAAACCCTGAACCTGGCAGGCTGGCTAATTACCTAATCTCTCCATTACCATCCCTCAGTAAACAAGTGTTGGATGTTATTTTGGAGGCAAGGAGGCCTAGTACTAGAAATTGTTATGCTGAAAAATGGAAAAGATTCTGTGCCTGGAACCTAACTTGAGGGATGGGCACAGCAGCACCCAATTTACCTCTGAATGTTCATCATGTTTCACTGTTGCAGTCCTTACACTTGGGTTATCCTGCTGGCAGGCTACCCGCAGTCAGCCTGAATTCCAAAGTCCTGGTCCGGCATCGGTTGCTGTCACCTCTTCCCTGACGTCAGTGCGCCAGGGATATATAAGAAGCGGCCTATGCCATTTTCTCCAGTCTTTCTTGCCGCGTGGTGCCCGAAGCAAAAGCAGTTCGCAAGTGCCGGTCGGCAGACTCCTGAGATTTTCGAAATTGAATTTCAGATCCGAAGTCTTCAATAAAGCTAAATACCCCACTGGGGAAACTTTTTCTTGCTCCAGTCCGAGGTCAGTAAAAGTTAACAATTGACTTCTTGTGGGAAGCAAATACCTCATAAGGACTTTCATTCTTACTGTATTCCTTGCCTAGGCCCTGACCACGATGTTGCTAGTTGTCAGTTTTGTGCTAGATTCAACCAACGCACCAAGCGTCAGTTCGATTTTGCTTTTCATTACTTTGGCCGAAGGTTTTCCTGTATAATGCCATCAGAACAACCGACTACCGGAGTCCATAAAAAGCTCAAGGACAAAGAAAGGACTGGCATCCGAGGTTCAAAACTGACGACGAAGCCTCTTCTAGGACCGTCGCCAGTTCGCCAGCTTTCAGTGAGGTGCTTTCGCAGCCCCTGACACCCGCTACCTCAGAGCCACAGGCTGCCTACGACTCCCACGTGGAGACAGCTAGGCCTCTGGAAACTCAAGGTACTGGGCCTACGGAAACTATTCCCTCAGCTGGTTCCGGAGCCGCTGAGCAGGCATTGACTTCTGAGGGTGTTTTCAGACCTGCACAGCTTACTATCAAGACTTCAGCAGCCAAAGCAAAGTCTAAAACACCTTTGAAATCAAACAAGTACAGCATTCTCCTGGACAGTCATCCATGCCAAAGAAACAGATGCTCAAAATGGCCGAGGACCTTATTACTTTGGTCAGGGGCTCCGGAGGATTATTCAGAATCCAAGAAGAGGCTCAGAGACTTTCTTTTGTTGCCTCAGCACAGGCCTCTTGCTTTCCCCCCGTACTAGATATTGTTGTTGATGTTTTTTCTGAATCCAGTTTGTCTTCTGATTCTTTACCCCCTGCACCAGTTAAGCCAGATAAGTACTACAGGGTTCCAGATTCTCATACATTTCTTTATAAAAACCCTGCTGCTGATCCAGAAACTGTTTCTCAGGGTCCCAAAGGGGTCCAGGCTTCCACTGCAAAAAACCCCGTTCCCTCTGATAGGGATTCTAGAGCACTGGACAGATGGGGGAAAAAGTTTACACCTCTGCCAGTTTAGCTGTAAGGGCTTTAAACTGCCAGTTTCATATGCTTAAATATCAACAATACCTAATGTCTTTGCTAAAACAGAAAATGCTTACAAGCTCAATGTCCTGAGAACAAGGAACTGCAGGATTTATTGCATGCAGCTGAATAAGTGGGAAAGCATACTTTGCAATGTGGTTTTGATTCATTAGAGGCATCTTGCAGAGCCGCTGTTACAGGTTCTGTCATTCGAAGGCATGCTTGGTTAAAAGAACAGAGTTTACCTGATCATGTTAAAGCAAAATTATTGGATGCTCCATTACCGCATGATACTTTGTTTGGTGTTAAGGCAGAAGAGGTGTTAAAGAAAATGGAGGATAAAGCAAAATCAATGCAGACAGTAAAGGATTTCTTACAGGTTCAGCCACCTAGATTTAGCAGGAACTGGCCTTTTAAAAATTGGTCCTTTCCAGTGTCAGACAGGCCACAAAGAGGCAGATACAGACGGCCAAGAGGCAGATCTCAGCCCCAAGACTCATACAGACCTAAACAATGGGGTGCTTCAGCCCCCAAAGGCAGAGAAGACAAATCACAACCTTAAAGGAAACGGTCCCAATGCCTTTCCTCTACAAATGCCAAGCACTTACCTTTTGGCAGCACCCGTAGGGGGAAAACTAGCACATGATCACCCAGGACCAATGGGTACTGAATGTTGTATCTCAGGGTTACAGGTTCCACTTTCACACCCTACCAAGGTCAAAAGGTATGCCAGACCTGCCACAAAATCAGTGGGCAGAGGCACAAAAACAAATTTCTGCTCTTATGGACATGAGGGTTATTCAAAAAGTACCACAGCAAGAACAGGGGCAAGGATTTTACTCGAGACTTTTCTTGGTACCCAGAAAGGACAAAGCCTGGCGACCAATACTGGACCTGTCTATTCTAAACACTTTCCTGGATGTTCCAAAATTCAAAATGTTGACACTGCAGCAACTTCTACCCATGCTGGGCAGGAAGGCTTGGCTAGGTACTCTGGAGGTTTACTATCATAAATTCGAAAATCAGAAAAAAATGTGTTTGCATTTTCGAATTCGAATTTATACATTGGAAATGAACATTTCCGAATTAACCTAAAGTCGAAAACAGCTGTGTATTGTCGAAAATGTCACTTGCGACATTTATGGCAATACACAGCACTCCCACCCGTCCCGTAACTACCTACCTACGTAGCCTAAACTCACAGTTATGCAGGGGGGCAAGCCCCCCTGCATCCCCCTGTGGGGGGGGGGGGGCTGCACACCCCCCCACCTTAATATTCCAACTCCGAGATCGCACTACAGTGAGGAAAGGGAAGGGATGTATTTCCCTAACCACACTGTACCGCGATCCCCTCACATGAGCGAACGTTAGAATTGCGAATGCACAGTCCATTCGCAATGGTAACGTTCGCTCACATCACCTGCCGAAATATGCAGTATTCGAACATCTGTTCGAAAACTTCATAGCCGTGCAAGTGCACGTCGGCATTGTGATAGTAAACCTACTCTGGACCTCAGAGGCATACCTGCACGTCCCAATCAGACAATCTTGCAGAAGATACCTCAGATTCATAGCTAGCTCAATGCATTACCAATTCTCTGCACTGCCCTTTGGCTTATCTACTGCGCCCAGGGTCTTCACAAAATGCCTGGCACCAGTAATTGCATTTTCCAGACAAAAAGGAATCTAAATATATACCTACTTGGACGACTGCCTTATTCAAGCAGAGAGCAAGGACATTCTACTAAAGCATCTGGCATTTGTAAAAAGATTACTAATTTGCCTAGGGTACACAGTAAACGAAAAGAAATCAAAACTAGTGCCCTGTTAAGAGATAATATTCCTGTGTGCAAGCTTAAATACAACTGCCCAGATGGCTTATCTCACGCCAGACAAGCAAAGGCAACTGACTCGTTATTTTCAAATGATGGCAACAAAGACCCAGCTACCTGCAAGAAAAGTTTTGCAGGCTTTGGGCTTCATGGCATCCTGCATCCTATTTCCATATGCAAGACTCCATATGAGGAAGCTACAATGGTATCTAAAAAGTGTTTGGACTCAACATTGCCACAGCCTAGAAACAATAACTCTTATTCCCTGCCTCCAACAGGAGTTTCAATGGTGGGCACTGGCCCATCACCACAACAAGGGACAGCATCTCACTTTACCCACAGCCAGGCAGACACTAACAGATGCATCGGATTATGCCTGGGGGGCACACATGGCAGGAAAATGTACTCTGGGCATGTGGCCCACGGACAAAATGCATCTTATCAATCAAAAAGAGATGCTAGCTGTACAGAATGCCCTGACAGCTTTCAAGGATCTAGTACATCCGGGACAACTATTACTAGACTGACAACACTACAGTTATGTGGTACATAAACAAGCAAGGGGGCACACATTCCTCCCCCCTCTGCAGGCAAGCCATGACTTTGTGGAACACAGCACTGACCTATCGGGTACATCTGCAGGCAGAATTCCTGCCAGGAAAGAAAAATACTCTGGCAGACTAAGCAGAAACCTCATGGACCCTCACGAGTGGAAACTAGATCCACAGGTCTTCAGCATGATAACAAGGGAATGGGGATGCCCAGACATGGATCTTTTTGCCTCCCCTCACAACTGCCAACTACAGAGATTCTGCACAAGGACTTATCACTCACAAGCATGGAAAGTGGATGCTCTTATCATTCAGCTGGAAAACCTTAACAGTTTGCCTTTCCACCACTACCTCTCCTTCCCAAGGTACTCTTAAAAGTCAGACGAGAAGCCAAAAATGATTGATTGCCCCAGACTGGCCACGCCAGCACTGGTACCCAATCCTAAAGAGCTTGTCTCAAGGCCCAGCCTGGACTTTACCTCAAATTCCTCATCATCTGACTCAACAAAACAATCGGATCCTGCACAGCCATCTCAGAACCTTGAATCTGGCTGCATGGCAAATATAGCCACTCAGAACACACCTCTCTAAAGCTGTTACGGATGTCATTTTGGAAGCCAGGAGGCCCAGCACCAGGAAATCTTGTGCAGAAAAATGGAAGAGATTCTGTGCTTGGAACCAGGCACAAGGACTTGAACCACTTGTTTCAAATATTCCTCAGATTTTACAATACTTAACTGAGATGCTGGACAAAGGCCTATCCTTCTCATCATTTAAGATCCATGCCTCTGCCATTTCAGCTCATTACAATATGGAACGTCCTATTTTCTCTCAACCACTGCTTAGACAGTACCTCAGAGGGGCAAAAAACATAAGACCCCCAAGGAGAGCACAGATACCTATGTGGGGCCTCAACTTTGTTTTGGAAAAGCTCACACTGCCTCCTTTTGAGCCAGCCAATACAGCTGATATAAAATTCTTATGGAAAACTGCTCTGCCCCTAGCAATCATTTCAGCAAGAAGAGTCCCAGAGTTACAGGCATTAATGGCAGTGGAACATTTTATCATTTTTCATCCGGACAGGGTTTCTCTAAGGACAAACCAAACATTTATGCCAAAGGTAGTATCCAGTCTGGCTCTTAACCAAACCATTCATTTGCCAACATTTTATCCAAATCCCCAGAATAAAGGGGAGAGACTTCTGCACTCTTAGGACATACACAGGCAGCTACGTTTCTTCTTGGACAAAACTAAAGCTTTCAGAAAAACTGAGCAACTGTTTGTGGCATATGCTGCAGGATCACAAGGAAAGGCCATCTCAAAGCAGACCATTTCAAAATGGATAGGACTCTGTATTCATTTCTGCTATGCTGTGCATAGCAAGTCAGTGCCTAAGAATATTAGGCCACATTCTACCAGGGCAGCAGCCACTTCAGCAGCCTTTCTCAGAGTACCACCAACCAAGGAAATTTTGGAGGCTGCAACCTGGAGTTCAGTGCACACCTTTTCCAAGCATCATCACTTAACTCTTTATTCTAAATCCAGAGCAGGCTTTGCCACTTCAGTTCTGCAGGGCCTCTAGCCATTCCTAATCCTATTTAGACCCGGCCGCCCTTCCTCAGCTTTGGGATTCTACCCAAGTGTAATGACTGCAACAGTGAAACACGATGAACATAGTACAGTTGTGTACCTACCATAAATGTAGATGTTGGTGTATTCAATGTTGCAGTCCAGGTTATCCACCCTCCATCCCCCTTTCTTTGCTGGGACTTATCTGTACTTTTCTATCCTATACAACGTATGTGGTGTATTTGCTTGTAGATGAAGGTATTGCTTTTATTTTATGGTATGTTTTTATAAGCAGTATTGCATACCTTCTTGGGAGCACCTGACATCTGGGGCAAGAAAAACTGAAGAAAATGGTGTCTGCTGCATCTTGTATACCCCTGGCGCACTGACGTCAGGGAAGAGGTGACAGCAACCGACGCCGGACCAGGACTTTGGAATTCAGGCCGACTGCGGGTAGCCTGCCAACAGAATAACCCAAGTGTAATGACTGCAACAGTGAATGCACTCTAACATTTATGATAGGTACGCAACTGTACTTTCTTCAATACTTAACTGAGATGCTTCACAAGGGCCTTTCTTTTTCCTCCATCAAAATTCATGCCTTAGCCATTTCAGCTCATTACAACACAGAACCACCCCTCTTCTCTCTTCCACTGCTCAAGCAGTTCCTCAGAGGGGCCAAAAACTTAGACCACCCAGTAGAGCCCTAACTCCAGCTTGGGACCTTAACTTTGTATTGGAAAAACTCGCTCTTCCTCCTTTTGAGTCAGCTGCAAGTGCAGAGTTAAAATTCCTTTCTTGGAAAACAGCATTCCTTTTAGCAATCACTTAAGCAAGAAGGGTATCTAAATTACAGGCCCTTATAGCAGGTAGAGCCTTTCATCTTTCATGTGGACAGGGTGTCCCTCAGGGCCAATCCCTCCTTCATGCCCAAGGTAGTGTCCAGTGTGGCTCTTAATCAGTCCATTCATTTGCCAACCTTCTTTTCTAATCCACAGAACAAAGGAGAACGGATGCTGCACTCCTTAGATGTGCATAGACAACTTGGATTTTACTTGGACAGGACTAAACCTCAAAGGAAATCTTAACTGCTGGTGGCATTTGCTGCAGGGGCAGAGGGGAAGGCTATTTCAAAGCATACCATTTCTAAATGGATAGGCCATTGCATTAATTTCTGCTATAAGCACCATAGAAAACTATCCCACAGGGGATTAGACCCCATTCAACCAGGGCCGCATCTACCTCTACAGCCTTTCTCAGAGGCGTCCCTACCAGGGACATCATAGAAGCTGCTACCTGGAGTTCTGTACATACTTTCACCAAACGTTACCATTTGCCACTTTTCTCTAAATGGAAAGTTGGCTTTGCCACTGCAGTCTTGCAGGGCCTTACAGCTGGTTGTAATGCTATCTAATTACCTCCTCCCATCCTTAGCTTTGGGAATCTACCCAAATGTTATGACTGCAACAGTGAAATACGAAGAACATAGTACAGTTTTGTACACTTGCCATAAATGTAGATGTTAGTGTATTCACTGTTGCAGTCATGGTTACCCTCCCTCCCTGCTGCATGCTTTATATCCCTGACTGAAGATGAGACCGCAACCGGCGCAGGACTCAAAAACTTTGATCAGGTCGACTGAGGGCTATTGCAAGCAAATAACCCAAATGTGATGACTGCAACAGTAAATACACTCCAACATCTGCATTTATGGTAAGTGTACACAACTGTACTTTTCAAGCTCTGTTCTTTGGACTCACTACAGCCCCCCCCCCCCCAACTGTACTTTTCAAGCTCTGTTCTTTGGAATCACTACAGACACCCCTGAGTGTTCAAATGCATGGCAGTATTGGTGGCGCACATCAGACGCCAGTTATTCCAGGTGTTTCCAAATTTGGATGACTGGCTCATAACTGGTGCTACAAGCCAGACATTATGTACTTCATTTTTGCTCCAAACCAGGAATTACCATAAATTATGACAAATTCTCCTTGGAGCCATCTCAAAATTTAACCTTTGGTAGGTACAAAAATAAGTACAGTCAAACTTGTGCGGGGACTTCCATAAGACAGAGTACTTGACATTTGCCTTCATGTCAGGCTGCAAATAAGGAAAAAGCGAGCTACGGTGAAACAAATACTGCAGACCTTGGGAAAGATGGCAGCATCTATTCTCCTCCCTGTAGCACATCTACAGGATTCTGCAGTGGTTGCTTTCCACACAATGGTCTATTCTATAACTTCCAATGTCTCACAAAATTCTTGTAACCCGATCTTGCACGAAGGATCTGTAGTGGTGGATTCACACCCAGTCAGTGTCTTAGGGCCCTTCCTTTGCTTTCCTTCAACCCCAAACCACAGTGACTATAGATGCTTCCCAGATAGGGTGTGGAGCATTATCTGGGAAAGACTGTCAAAGGAACCTGGCAAGAACACAAGGCTTACTTGCATATAAACATCGTAAAGATGAGAATAGTGCTGTTGGTGTTGCAGGCATTTCAGGAGACTCTCCCTCTGGGAACTCTTAGCATTTCAGTCAGACAATGTTAGTGGTCTGGTACATAAACAAGCAGTGGGGGGGGGGACCAGATCCCTTCCCCCTTTGTCAAGAAGCTCTAATGGTGTGGCAATGGGCCACATCCCCCAACCTCTTTCTAATTGCAGAGCATATATTGGGGAAATCCAGCGTGATTGTGGACAGACTGAGCAGGTCTATATTATGGCCTCACGAGTGGTACCTCAATCAAATAGCAGCAGAAATTTTCCAGAAGTGGAGCCAACCTTGATGTAACCTTTCCGCATCATCCATCAACTCCAAATGCAGCAACTACTTTGCCCTAATCCCTCCAGAGGGGGAGTCACCAAGGATGAACTTGTTCACGACTGGCCTCAGGGACTCTTGTATGCTTTCCCTCCAATTCCCCTGATTCCCAGGCTATTACAGAAAACAAGCCTGTTGGAGACCACGATAATCTTTATTGCACCCTATTAGCCTCGTCAAATCTGGTTTCCCTTTCTACAGCCTCCTCTCTGGAGTACACCATGGGTTCTGGACCCAGTTCCAGATATACTAACACATCTGTCAGTAATGGCTCATCCCAGCCTTCACAACCAAGTTCAGCTTGACTGCTCCAGTTGTCTTGATTGCCAGGTTTCCCCGACTGTCATCCTCAGTAAAGCACATTCTGCTGTCTTCCCATAAAACTTCCATGCACAAGATATGGAACAGTAAATGGAGTAGATTTATCTGGGCAACTGGCAACCAGTTAGAGCCCCTTTTCTGTGCCCATTCATTCTATACTGGAAGTCTTAGCAAAACTATTTCATGAAAGTTCGGCTGCATCCCAGTACTGCGGTCCAATTAGTTGCAATTTCAAACTACCACGTAGGAAAAAATGGTTCCTCATGTCACACAGACTCTGCAAAGCTTTTTTTAAAGGGAACAGCAATGATCAGACCTCCATATAAGAATCCAACTCCACCCTGGGATGTTAATTTCATTTTAACAAATTTTCATTCCTCATTCTTAAGCAACATGCAATTTAAAATTCTTATCTTGTATAACACTTCTTGGTAGCCATCACTTCAGCTTGAAGAGTATCAGAACTACAAACTCTTTCGTCCATACGCTCATGTTTAGTTTTTCATAGGGATAGAGTCTTTATGTACCGATCCTTTTTCCCCAAGGTCATGTAAAGCAGCACTAACCAAACTATTGCTTTATTTATTTTCTTTCCTAATTACCAAAACAACTCCACGTGGGCCAGCAGAGTAATCCAGGCTGCAGAGAGCTGAATAAGCGACTTTTCTTGATACTAAGTATATTTTTTGTTGCTTTCCACATCTGAATACCTAGCAACTGTATTTCGCCTGCCTTTCTGTTACATTGAAGCTGTTTTTACTGCATTTAACTTAATATTGCACTTGGAATCCTTGTTTGTTACTATTTGACTGTATTTGTAGCAAATTCTTCTGTGTAAGCTGTAGTAGCTGATTCATAGCATTTATAAGTGTTTGTTGTACCTGTTTCTGCCTGTTTTGTGAAAAAAAAGAAAAAAAGAAAAAATATCTCTTGTTTTTCCTGCTTTACTAGTTTAGTCCAGTTTCAGAGTTGCTGATTCCTGGGCTTTGGTTGTAGTTCCTGTGTACTGTTTCCTTGCCTTATTTGGGGAAGGAAGCTACCTTGCTTACCAGTGGGAGTGGGAAGCATTGAGCTGCCTTTGTCCAGTTTTGTGAGGTTTCAGCCAGTAACTAGTAGTTTATTGGTCGTTTGGGCCAGTTTCTAGCTTTTTCCAGCACCCTGGTATAAAACTTTCAGCTTGTACCTACTCAGCACAGACTCCACGTGGGCCAGCAGAGTAATCCAGGCTGCAGAGAGCTGAATAAGCGACTTTTTTGATACTAATTATAATTTTTGTTGCTTTCCACATCTGAATACCTAGCAACTGTATTTCGCCTGCCTTTCTGTTACATTGAAGCTGTTTTTACTGCATTTAACTTAATATTGCACTTGGAATCCTTGTTTGTTACTATTTGACTGTATTTGTAGCAAATTCTTCTGTGTAAGCTGTAGTAGCTGATTCATAGCATTTATAAGTGTTTGTTGTACCTGTTTCTGCCTGTTTTGTGAAAAAAAAGAAAAAAATATCTCTTGTTTTTCCTGCTTTACTAGTTTAGTCCAGTTTCAGAGTTGCTGATTCCTGGGCTTTGGTTGTAGTTCCTGTGTACTGTTTCCTTGCCTTATTTGGGGAAGGAAGCTACCTTGCTTACCAGTGGGAGTGGGAAGCATTGAGCTGCCTTTGTCCAGTTTTGTGAGGTTTCAGCCAGTAACTAGTAGTTTATTGGTCGTTTGGGCCAGTTTCTAGCTTTTCCAGCCCCTGGTATAAAGCAGCGTTATGTGAGCTGCCACTGTTGCACACTAGGGCAGTGCCGGTTAAGCAGGTTTAAACTATTCGGCTACCTAAAGTCCACTCTTCAAATTTTCCTTAAAACTACCTTCCTCGAACTATACTACTGATCAAATCAGCATATCCTATAACTAAAAGATCATCTCTACTTGACTCCAAGTAGACTATTCTCTATCTATTAAACCTAGCACTTGCTCCTACAGTACTTATTACCTTGATACGGCACTCTTGTCATAGATAGTACCCCAAAAGGCAACCCCATTTCGGTCACCCACGCCCCGGAATCTTTTTTAAAGTTTTTCGTCTACCCTTCTAGCATGTCGGGATCAGTTGCTAGTGTCCTCTCCTACTCAGCTGGTGAACCTGGGAATATTGAGGCAATGTTTCAATTGCCTCATGTACCTGAACAACCCTCTCCTCCTCCCACAAAACACAAATACATGCGAGAGATGCAACTATACGGCCAAACTGGAGGCTGAGCTCTCTCAACATAGGACTGGCAAGACCAGTCAGGAGGAGAAGGTTACCACACACACTATAGATCCAGTCTCACATAGTACCATTACAACCTCAAATCATACACATAAACACACAAAGACATACTGAGGCTCTGATCAAAATCTACCAAAACAGCAGAGGCCACCAAAGCAGACACCCAAACAACCACCACCTCAGAACACAACACCCGCAACACATAGACCTCACAGTCAGAGTGTCAAACAGTCACAGCCCTTAAGGCCAAACACAATGCCAGACACACTAGTCATTGGTGACTCCATAGTCAGACACACTGATGTCCCGCTCACCAGACTGAGTAAGGAGAAGGTCACAGTAAGCTGCCTGTCGGGCGCTAGAATCCGCCACATAACGCAAGCACTCAGGTCTCTCAACAGCAGGTACAAATATGACTCTGTCATTGTCCACGCTGGTGTAAACGACCTGAGACGTACCTCCTTGGACTACATGCTTCTTGCAAACCACCTTCACTTCTTTGGCATACTAATGATAGCCTGTTACACTGCAACAAACTATGGTCTTCCTGTTGAAATGTCAGCATTCTGCATCGAGTGCTAGCACACCTTTAAAAAAAAAAAAAAAAAATGTAGAAGAGTGAATTTGGAACACTGCTTTTCTCCTTTAAATTAGTTTTGTGCAAGGGGCGAGTCCCCCTGCACCCCAGATGTGTGAGGCAGGCCTTCCACATCTCCTGAACTTGTATATGCAAGCTCCAAGATTGTCTTGCATCCAAAAAAGGAATATTCCAAGAAATGATCATCTTGGCTTGCTTACGTACAAGTCTTTTTTTCCCATTCACTAGTTCTATTTCAGTACTGCGGATCTTGACATTTTAAATCCAAATTATTTTAATAGAGCTGTTAGTCAATTCACAAGGTGATCTCTAGAGCAACCAGTAGTAGCTTCTGAAGGCTAGAGGCTTGGACTATTACTGTTAAATGTTATATTAACTTTCCTGCACACAGGACCATTTCTAGCTCTTTTGTAGTTCCCTGTTTAAAATCCGCCTCTGAGCGTTTTTTTCTGGCTGTACTGCTAAGACCAGCTCCTAGTGGTCCTGCAGAGTGGTCCTAGCTACAGAGTACTCAGAAAAGCGACTAGTTTCTGGATTTAAGTATCTTTGCTGTTTTTTTTACTTGGAATAGCTTCTGTAGCTTACCCTGAACAAGCTTAAACTGTTTTTTTTTATCCGTTTGCTGCATTATTTTAAAATCTGCACTTAGTTACTTTTTAGTCGAATTTGATCGGAAGTTGTTTGTGTAATTTAACTGTTGAGGCTGCCCACCAAAGTGTGCTAGCCTGTGTAACTGATTTATCACTGTTTCTGCATTTTCTGTGTGTTTCTATCAAAAAAACAAAAAAAAAATCATCCTTGTTTTCCCACCTCTCCTCGACTAGTTTATACCAGTTTACAGGCATTGCTGTATTCTGGGCTGTGGTGTAGTTCCTGTGTTGTCCATTACCTTACTTGGATAGAAGGAAGTTTCTTTGCTCACCAGTGGGAGTGGGGAGCCTTGAGCAGCCTACCTGTCCCTGTAGGAATTGACCTCAGCACAAGAGCTGTAGTAATTTTGGACCATTTCTAGCTCTTTTGTAGTTCCCTGTTTAAAGTCCGCGTTTGCGCGGCTTTGAGCGTTTGTGCGCGCAGCGCCAGTTAAACGAGGTTAAACTTCTGGCTCCGCCAAGTCTGCTGTTCAAATTTTCCCTTAAGGAAGCTCTACTCTTAGTATAATCAGACTACTCACTGTATTATAAGCCTAGCACTTGTTCTCAAAACTTCTCTAAGTAAGCACTCTCGTACTAAGTAAAGCACTACATCCACCTACCACCCCTGTGAATATCCACTTCCCTTAAAGGCACAGCACTCCCTTGTACTGTTCTAGCATGTCGAGTGGTAGATTACTGGCATCCTCTCCAGTTCAGCTGGTTAATCTGGGTATCTTGAGACAATGTTACAATTGTCTTATGTACACAGACAACCCTCTCCTCCTCCCAACAAACGAATACATGTGAGAGATGCAACTATATAGCCAAACTGGAGGCTGAACTCTCTCAACTCAGGGCTGGCATGACCAGACAGGAGGAGATGGTAACCACACACACAACAAACCCAGTCCCACATAGACCTACCACAACTGCAAACCAAACACATAAAAACACAAAGACATACTTGGAGGCTCTAATAAAAAACTTACCAAAACAGAGGCTCCCAAAGCAGACATCCAAAAATCCACCACCTCAAAGCAAAACACATGCAACACATACTTCAATAAATCAGTGTGTCAACCAATCACAGCCCTTAAGGCCAAACACCATGCCTGATACACTAGTAATAGGTGACTCTATAGTCAGACACACTGATGTCCCGCTTACCAGGCTGAACAAGGAGAGGGTGACTGTGAGCTGCCTATCGGGAGCTAGGATCCGCCACATAACACACGCACTCAGGTCACTCCAAAGCAAGTACAAATATGACTCCGTCATTGTCTATGCTGGCGTGAATGACCTGAGACGTACCTCCCTGGACTACATGAAAAGAGACATAGAGGAGCTCTCCGATTATGTAGCCCAGGCTGGTATGACCCTGACCCTGAGCAGCATTGTGCCCTCACTAAGAATGATGCCACAATACAAAGACAAGATGATCAGCTTTAGTAATTGGCTCAAGTACTGGTGTCATTCTAAGGGGATCCAATGTCTGTCTGCCTGGGATGACATTTTGGACAAGCCACGCTGCTTCGCAAGGGATGGCTTACACCTGTCACCACTGGGCTTCCGGATATTGGCTAAGGCTCTTGCCACCCCCATAGTGCCTTTTTTAGGCAATGCTCAAAAGACAAACCCACCTCCTTACAAAACAAAAATGGAAAAAAACTAAGGGTAATGCTGCTCAACACCAGAAGTCTAAATCTCAAGATGCAGGCACTCGATGCACTCCTCAGCATGGAGAACATAGTCTGTGCAGTAACTGAAACCTGGTTCAAGGCTCCTGAGAGCACCCCAGTGCTACCAGGCTATAGCTCGTATCATGCTTTTCGGCCCCAAAACCCGGGCCGAACCACAAAGGGAGGGGGAGTGTCCACATTCATCAAGGACACCCACACCTCCAGGTTAGTAGCAACACATGAAGCATCAGAGACCATACAGGTGCAATTAACCATAGGCAAAACTGCTATACAACTGGTAGCATGTTACAGACCACCCTCCCAATCTCAGGAACCCCACTCGGCCTTCCTGAAGACATTGGAGGATATGAATGCATCACAAAATACCATCATACTGGGAGACTTCAACTACCCAAACATAGATTGGATACATTATTCTAGCCCTTACACCCTAGCCCAAAGGTTCCTGGAATTCATAAATTCAAATGCACTGGAACAACTAGTCACCTCTCCCACTAGGGGAGATAATATACTAGAGCTGATCATCACAAACATGGGGACAAAATTCTCCACACCGGAGGTATACCCCTCACTAGTGACATCTGACCACAAACTAATCACCCTGGATGTACATATCCCACCTCCACCCCCAGCACAAAAGACCACAGTGAAAAACTTCTCAAAAGCAGACTTCACTCTTCTAAAGACTGAGATGGTGTCCTTTAAGCCCACTGGGCCAGTGGATACCACATCCCACAATGCCGAATCCTTCACAAATGCTTTCTATGGACATCTCCAAGAATGCATGGATCATACAATCCCAAATAAATCCAAGTCCCTCTCCACCAAAGGCAAGTGTCCTGTCTGGTGGACCTCAGCCATTAACAAATTGTATAACAAAAGAAGGAAGCTACTGCACGTCAGAGCAAAATCCCATAAAGGGAAGACATCTCTGATCAACATTGGCAGAAAACTACGTTCTCTCATAAAAACACCCAAGGCCAACTTTTAGAGAAAAATCGCTAAGGACACTAAAGATAACCACAAAGCCCTTATTCAGCTATGTTAGAAACCTGGGTGGAAACCCTCAGATATGCTCAGTTAGTTCACAACAACAAAAAATACACTGAACCCACAGATATTGCCAACATTCTGGCTGACATGTTCAGTGCAAATTTTTCCCCTCCCTCACCCCCAAAAGAAGAAATATTTATCCCAGCTGAAGGTAATCTCCCTGTCATCTCAGATGTCCAAGTGAGAACCGCCCTCAACAAAGCTAAAAACACAGCATCAATGGGACCTGACGGTATCCCGGGTTGCGTGCTACGTGAACTCCAAGAGGAGCTAAACCCGCACATAAAAATGCTATTTAACCTTAGCCTTACTACAGGATATGTACCTGAACACTGGCGTACAGCAACAGTGATCCCACTCCACAAAGGGGGTACCTCTACAGACCCTGGGAACTACCGACCCATAAGCTTAACCAGCCTGGTCTGCAAAGCTATGGAAAGAATCATTATGGAACTCATAAACAGAGACATAGGGGACCTACAGACACTTGACCCCACCCAGTTCGGCTTTGTAAAGGGCAGATCCTGCCTTTTGAACCTGGTTGACTTTTTCAAAACAGTCACTAGAGCCATTGATGAGGGCAAAGCAAGTCCATACAGCCTACCTGGACTGGGCTAAGGCCTTCGAGACGATACCCTACTCAGGCATCATAGATAGGCTCAGCAGCTTAAACGCAAACCCTTATGTCACTAGATGGGTTGCAAACTGGCTAAAGGACAGAACCCATAAAGTTAAAATCGCTGGAGCAATGTTAGACTCAAAGCCAGTCACAAGTGGTGTCCCACAGGGATCTGTCCTGGGGCCCCTCTTGTTCGGCATTTATTTCTCAGATGTTAAAGCAAACATGGGAGGGTTGTGGCTGACAAAGTTCGCAGATGACTGCAAACTAGGCGCCATAGTCGATACACCAGCGGACACATACAACCTACAAAAAGGCCTCACAGAAAAGGACAGCTGGTGCCGGAGTAACGGCCTTGAACTAAATGCCAAAAAATGTATAGTCAAACAAAGTATCCACAAATTATCACATAGACAGCAACCCACTGAGTACGGAAAAAGTAATCCGAGACCTAGGGACCCAAGTCGACAGCGACCTCTCATTTGACAACCACATTGCCAAAGTGGTTAGAAAAACATTCTACCTTGCACACCTCAGCATGAAGGGATTCACATCCAGATCCAAGGATGTCATTGTACCCCTATACTCCTCCCTCATCAGACCCATGATTGAGTACAATGCCCCATTTGGTATGTACCTCACCTGGCGTTTGCAACAGCTGGAGAGACCACAAAAGTACCTCACCAAGAGGATCAAGGGTCTCCAACATATGTCTTATTCTGCCAGACTAAAGAAACTTCAGCTCTATTCAGTAGCATACCACCTGCTCAGAGGTGATCTCTGCCTGACGTACAAGGCCATGTCCAATCGGGACCTGATGGACATGCTCCACCTCAAAAAATCCAAATCCATCAGGACCACGAGAGCTAAAGACTTAAACCGTGGCACAAGTATGAATAGGACATGCTGGAGGGATAGATTCATAACCCAGAGGCTTCCCATGCTTTGGAACAAGATCCCAGATGTTCATCGTGCATACAGCTGCAGTAATCACAGATGGGTTCTCTGCCGTCAGCTTCATTCCAAAGTCTTGTCGTCGGTTGTCACGTCATGAGGCCA
>NC_056746.1:111293607-111310236 GCF_019279795.1 Protopterus annectens | reverse complement strand
CAGTTGGGGTTGGGGGGAAAAAGGGAGAGTTTTCCCCCATCTTAAAACCCGGGGAGCCCCCCCGCCCCCATTCTTGTGCTGCACATTGGAGGGAATGATGTCATCAGTCAACCCACTTGGGAAGGCTATGGTTTCAAATCCACAGCAACTTTTGAACACCTGAAGTCTTGGTATTACATTGTCATTTTGTGTGATCTGATATAATTCCTGCGAGCTTGACATGGAAAACAGCAAACAGTCAATGGGCAGCTCACAAGGCCAGGCGTTTACAGAATGGGTTCATGCATGAAAGCGATGCACAGGGTCGAATGGATCTACAATCTGCCATGAAACATCACACGGCGCCGGGAAGATGTTCACCTGTTCAGAAGGGATGACATTCACTAACTGAGGAGGAGCGCATTAGTTGTTCTTGACCGACCTCCACAATGGCATGAGAGAGCTATGCAAGGATTGATAACATACAGCTTGTGAGAAGAATGGAAAACACCCATGACCAAAATTAGGACCAGTATAGTAAAGTAAAACTCTATTATAGGGAAATGTGTTGTGTAAAATATATTTATCTGAGTTTGACAATTAACTGTGGTAAGGGAAGGCTGGCGAGGTGCTGAGAAAAGAACAACGGGTGCCAGTTCAGGAGAGAGGGTCTCTGACGTGACGTACAACCTAATATATCAGTCAGTGACCATCTTGCAATACTTCTTTTTAGTCTGCTTTTTATCAGGCATGTGTAGAGTTTAGATGGCCGGGAAGGGCAAACTGCTGACACTGGAAGGAGGTTGTGAGACTGCAGTGGTATCAGCTGTCTGTGAGTGGAGTAGCCAGCACAGCTATCGGGACAGATGAGATGGCGCACTTTGCCTGCCACTGAAGTCCCATGCCTGTCCTGGGTTCATTAGTGATGTCCTTACCTTGCTTTTTCTCTTTACATGTACCTATTCAGCAGTATGTTGGCTTCACCAAGAATGTGTATATTTACAATCATATGTGTCTACATGGTAAAACAACTGTTTCTGAATGCTGTACACATTAAAAGATTTCAGTTTTGTTAGGACTCAGGTTATGGAAATTATGATTTGTTTTCATATTTTGCTAAATAACTTTGCAAGGGAGCATGTCAGTGTGCCAAGTAATACCTCATTTTGAAGACAGTATTGATGGTTCCAACATGGTAAAAGAATGGTGCCTGTATGTTCAGAACACATGTCTTAGATATCAAAGTTTGCTTTGGATTTGAGTTATGGAAATTATGATTTTATTTCATATTTTGGTACATAACTTTTGCAAGGGAGCATCAGGAGAAATAGTAGCATGAAAGTAATACCTCATTTTGAAGACAGTATTGATAGTTCCAACATGGTACAAGAATAATGCCTGTATGTTGTACACACGTGCAGATATCAGATTGTTTTGGACTTAGGTTATGGAAATTATGATTTTTTTTTTCATATTTTGGAAAATAACTTTGCAAGGGAGCATCTGAATGTGCCAAGTAATACCTCATTCTGAAGAAAGTATTGCCGGTTCCAATATGGTAAAATAATTGTGGCTGTATGTTGTACACATGTGCAATTATCAAAGCTCGTTTCGGACTTAGGTTACGGAAATTATGATTTTTTTCATATTTTACTAAATAACTTTGCAAGGGAGCATGTCAGTGTGTCAAGTAATACCTCATTTTGAAGACAACGTGACTCCTTACAACATGGTAAAATAACTGTCTGTGCTCTGTACACATGTACAGAAATCAGTTTGTTTAGTCTTGTACGATTATGAAAATTATACATTTACAATACTTCTCATTATTATGCCCATATCTTTGCAAGGGAGCATGGTGATGACACAAATGATGCATCATTTTAAAGTTGACATTCAGATGCACAACTTGTAGGCTCTGTCTTTACTGGGTGAGAGAATATTATGGCACTTTGTTATCAGTGCAGAAATAGATTAATCATATTTCTGTGACTATCTCAAGAAAGGAGCATCACACAGTAATAGTTAAGGTATCATTTTAAAGCTGACATTCATACTAACAAATTAAATTCAAATTGTATGGGTCTGCATGGCACTTTGACCAAGATATTGTGCTTTGCTTTTCCAAAACGGTAAAAAATATGCACAATATCAACATTCCTTGCCAAATAGTGCACATCAAAGTCATTATTAAATATCAACATTTACAGTGTTGGAAAGGTCAGTGCCTGTTGAACAACTTTCACGTTTACATTTTTAGTCTAGCTCTTATAGTTAAAGAGTTATTAAACATTTGTTTTCTGTATGGTATTAGAAATGCATTTTCTGAAAATGAGCTCAGGTTGCACTGTTGTTCCTATGGTGGAATTAAGCAGGCAGCTTTTTCAGTGCTGCTCCGGAGTGAATGAGTTAAATCTAGCACAAAACCAACAGCCAGGCATGTTGTGATCAGGGCCTAGGCAAGGAATACAGTATAAATGGAAATCCTTATGAGGTATTTTTCTTACAAATAAACAGCTACAATTATTAACTTTTCCGACATTGGTAAAAGCAAGAAAAAGTTTCCAGGGTACTTGACTTTAGTGAAGACTTGGTTCTCAAACTCAAACTTCGAATATTTCAATAGTGTGGAAGCCGACACTTGAAATCGTCTGCTTGGGCACCGTCGCGGCAAGAAAGACTAAAGAAAATGGCGTCGGTGCATGTTTGCCCCTGACAACCCTGACATCATGGAAGAAGACAACAACCGGCCTTGGGACACAAGACTTTGGAATTCAGGCCGACTGAGGGCAACTTACCCAAATGTAATGACTGCAACAGTGAAACACGAAGAACATCTGATAGTGCATGAAGCTTGCTTTGAAGCGTAGGTATCTTCTGCAAGATTCGATTGGGATGTGCAGGTAGGCTTCCTTTAAATCCAGTGTTGCCAACCAGGCATCCCCTTGCCTAGCATAGGAAGCCACTGGTGAAGAGTTAGCATCTTGAATTTTGGGATCACTAAAAAAGTGTTTAGGGTAGAGAGATCCAGGATACGATGCCAGGAGTTGTCTTTTCTGGTCACCAGGAAAAGTCTTGAGTAGAAACCTTGTCCCCTTTCTTCCTCTGGAACAGTTTGAATAGCCCTTATACTTAAGAGAGGACTTGCTTTTGAGCCTCTGCTCACTGATTTGGGGGTAGATCTGGCCAACCGTTTGGGGTTGGTAAAGCGTGGAAGTGGAATCTGTATCCTGTAACCCATTTGTCCTGGGTAATGAGTTCCCAGTTTTTTGCCTGTAGAACAGTCTTTCCCCCTAAAGGAGCTGTCAGTTGAGAAGGGCTTGGAAGTTTTAAAATTAAGTCATTGAGACAGTTTATTATGGGGGGGAGTCTTACTACTCCCTGCTTTGGAAGTGGGAGCCCCCCACTGCTTAGTCCTGTGCGTACCTTGGGACTGAAGCCTGGGTGTCCTGCTGGTTCTGGGTTTGGACTGAGAAGGCCTGGAAGAGGCAGGAAAGGACCAATTCTTAGAGATCCAATACCTACTAAATCTTGGAGGCTGTACTTGAAGGAAATCTTTAACAGTTTGCATAGATTTAGCTTTTTCCTCCATCTTTTTAAGTACTACTTCTGCTTTGTTGCCACAACGGTGGTCCTGGTTTAAGGGAGCATCCAGCAATTTAGCTTTAACATGCAAGGTACTGGGTTATCTGCTTGCAGTAGCCCTCAGTAGGCCTGATTAAGAAAGTCTTGGGTCCTGCGTCGGTTGACGTCAGGGGTATAAAACATGCAGCCGATGCCATTACATCAGTGTTTTTTGCCCCAGATGACAGGTGCCCCCCTAATAGGAAGCAATTAAATCTATAAATATAAAAGGTTATACCTCCAACAAAAAAGCAAATATACCAATAAGCTTTTGAGCATAGTTAAGTAGAGTAGAGGTATAGCCCAAAGAAGAAAGGGGGCTGGAGGGAGGGTAACCAGGACTGCAACAGTGAATACACTCCAACATCTACATTTATGGTAAGTGTACACAACTGTACTATGTTCTTAGTGTTTCCCTGTTGCAGTCATCAAATTTGCGTAGATTCCCAAAGCTAAGGATGGGAGGAGGAATTTAGATAGCATTAGGACCAGCGATAAGGCCCTGCAAGACTGCATCCACTTTCCAAGTGCAGTGGCAAAGCCAGCTCTGGATTTAGAGAAAATTGGCAGATGTTAATGTTTGGTGAAAGTATGTACTGAACTCCAGGCAGCAGCTTCTAGGATGTCCCTGGTAGGGACGCCTCTGAGAAAGGCTGTTGAGGGATCCCCTGTGGGATAGGTTTTCCATGGTGCTAGTAGCAGAAATTAATGCAATTGCCTATCCATTTGGAAATGGTTTGCTTTGAAATAACCTTCCCCTCTGTCCCTGCAGCAAAAGCCACCAGCAGTTAGTCAGATTTCCTTTGAGGTTTAGTCATGTCCAAATAGAATCTAAGTTGTCTGTGCACGTCTAAGGAGTTCAGTATCCGTTCCCCTTTGTTCTGTGGGTTAGGAAAGAAGGTTGGCAAATGAATGGATTGATTAAGGGCCACACTGGATACCACCTTGAGCATGAAGGAGGGATTGGTCCTGAGGGACACCCTGTCTGCATGAAAGATGACTTAAAAGGCTCCACTGCCATGAGGGCCTGTAATTCGGGTAACCTTCTTGCTGAAGTGATTGCTAAAAGGAAAGCTGTTTTCCAAGAGAGGAATTTTAAATCCGCAGTGGCAGCTGGCTGGAAAGGAGGAAGGGTGAGCTTTTCCAGTATGAGGTTAAGGTCCCAGACTGGAGTTGGGGCTCTCCTGGGTGGTCGTAGATTTGTGGCCCCTCTGAGGAACTGCTTAAGCAGTGAATGAAAGAAGAGGGGAGGCTCTGTGTTATAATGAGCGGAAATGGTTGAGGCGTGAATTTTGATAGAAGAGAAAGACAGGCCCTTGTGAAGCATCTCAGTTAAGTACTGTAAACTCTGAGGTAAATTGGGCACTGCTGTGCTCATCCCTTGAGATTGGTTCCAGGCACAGAATCTTTTCCATTTTTCAGCATAACATTTTCTAGTACTGGGCCTCCTTGCCTCTAAAATGATATCCATCACTGGTTTATTGAGGGATGGTAAAGGAGAGATTAGGTAATTAGCCAGGCTGCTAGGTTCAGTGTATGAAGCTGAGGGTGCAGAATCTGGTTCTCCTGCTGAGACAATAGGGTAGGAGTCTGAGGCAGGTGCCATGGGGCCAACAGTGACACACTGCGCAAGAGGGGGTACCAGTGTTGGAGTGGCCAGTCTGGTGCAATCAAAATGGTCCTTGATTTGTCTTGTTTGATCTGTAGTAGTATTTTGGAGAGCAGAGGCAGAGGAGGAAAGGCATAAAATGATAGTTTTTTCCAGCTGAAGGACAGGGCATCCACTTTCCAAGCTTGTTTGTGGGGAGTTCTTGTGCAAAATTTGTCCAATTGATAGGTTTGGGGGGAGGAAAACAGGTCTATATCTGGGCTCCCCCATTTGCTTGTCAACATGTTGAAAATCCTTGGTTCCAGCTTCCACTCGTGTGGGTCCATGAGGTTTCTCCTTAGATCGTCTGCCAGTGTATTTAGTTTTCCTGGCAGGAATTGAGCTTGTAGATGCACTTGGTACTCAGGGCTGTGTTCCACAATGTCATGGCTAGTCTGCATAGGGGGATGGGGCTGTGCCCTCAGCTTTGTTTATGTACTACATAACAGTGGTGTTGTCTGTCTTTACCATTAATAGTCCTGGAAGAATGTCGTCCTTGAAGGCTGTCAGAGCATTTTGTACAGCTGACATTTCTTTTTGATTGATATGAAAGTGCATTTGACTTGGGTTCCATTTGCCCTGAATGCACTTCCCAGTGACCCCCATGCATAATCTGATGGGTCTGTTAGTGTTTGGGCGGCAGGGGGTGGTGTGAATGGAAGTCCCTTGTTTTGGTGGCAGGCCTCTGCCCACCAACGAAAATCTAGGCGTAGGCAAGGTATAATAGGGATCATTGCTTCTAGATCCTGAGAAAGTTGACACCATAGGCTTTTTAGATACCATTGTAGTTTCCTCGTATTAAGTCTTGCATATGGAATTAAAAGAATGCAGGAGGCCATGAACCCCAAGGCTTGTAGTATTTGCCTTGCAGATAGGGTTTTTGTGGTCACTTGTTTGAAGTAGGTTGTCAAATTAATTTGTTTCTCTGTGTGAGGAAAGCCATCTGGGAAGTTGTATTCAAGCTTGCTCCCAGGAATATGATTTGTTGACAGGGTACCAGGTGTGATTTCTCCTCGTTAATGGTGTACCCCAGACATGTTAGCACCCTTTGTACAAAGGCCAGATGATTCAAAAGTATGTCCTGGCTTTCTGCCTGGATTAAACAATCGTCCAGGTATGGGTATATTTGAAAATTTCTTTGCCTGCAAAATGCGATAAAGTACAGTTTTGTACCTACCGTAAATGTAGATGTCCGATAGGTATGCATCTGCAGTCCTTACATATGGGTTTGTCCTGCCTCAGGCAGCCCTTGGTGACGGATTCAAAGTCTGGGTCGGCGTCGGCTGATAGTCCTGTCTTTTCACAGCTCGGGCTTAAAAGCGTCAGCCGATGCCATGTTCCTCAGTTTTTCTTGCCCCAGATGCCAGGTGCCCTCTAAAGAAGGCTAACTTTTGGAGAAATGATTAAAATTCCAATCATGCAAACCAATAAATCTAAGAATAGCCCCAGCTGCAGCTAAAAGGAGGTAGGTACCCAAAAGAATACCACAGAGGGGTGGGAGGAGGGAAAACCTGACTGCAGATGCATACCTATCGGACATCTACATTTATGGTAGGTACAAAACTGTACTATGTCCTTCAAGGATGCATCTGAGGTCCTTATATGGGTAGAATACCATAGCCAAGCTGGGGTGGTAGGACCCAAGAAAGGATGGTGTAGCTAACATGCCCTGCAGGACTGCAGTAGCAAAGCCTGCTCTGGATCTGGAATATAAAGGCAGGTTGTAATGCTTGGAAAATGCACAGAGCTCTATGTAGCAGCTTCTAAAATGTCCTTTGTAGCCACCCCTCTTAAGAAGGCTGTGGAGGTGGCTGTTGTTGCTCTGGTGGAATGAGGTCTGATGGTAGCTGGCACAGCTTTTTCATGAAAAGAGTAACAGAATCGAATGCAATTTCCTATCCATTTTGAAACTGTTTGGAAATTGCTAACATACACCAAGTGCGTATGCTACAAACAGCTGAGTCCAGTTTTCTGTCAAGCCTTAGGTTGAAATCTTTCCATTTTGCTGAATATGCCTTTCTTGTGGAAGGCATGAGAGCTTCCATGATGATATCCTTTACCCTCTTGGATGGTTTATCCTGGGGAGGAGTCGGTGGCCTGAGGCTGTCAGTTGCAAGATTTTCAGGCTGGAGTGCAGAGTTCATGCTGTGTCAGAAGAAGTGGCCATTGTGGTAGGGGTCACTTGGTTTCGTCGTGCCATGCTTTTTAACAGTGGGTACCAGTGTTGTCTTGGCCAGTCCGGGAGCTATCAAGGAATCACTTTTGGTTGTTCTGTCCTGATCTTCAGTAAGACCTTGTTCATTAGCGGAAGGGGTGGGAATGCATATACTGTTAGAGCATTCCAGCTGAAGGATAAAGCGTCCACCTTCCATGTGGGGATGGTATGTCCTTGTGCAGACTTTCTTCAGGTGATGGTTATGGGGGAGGCAAAAGATCTATGCCGGACTTCTAGTTACATATCTGAAGAAAAATGTCTGGATGCAACATCCATTAGTGTGGATCCATGGTGTTTCTGCTTAGGCTGTCCGCCAGTACATTTCCTTTCCTGGTCTGAACTGGGAATGCAGTTGTATATTGCGTTTTAGGGAAAGTTCCCAAAGATTCATTGCCAGCCTGCAAAGAGGGTAGGAATGGGTACCTCCTTGCTTATGTACGACATAACTGTGGTATTGTCTGTCTTTATTAGCAGGTGACCTTGATGCAGGAAAAGTACAGTTTTGTACCTACCATAAATGTAGATGTTCGAGGATTCCATTGCTGCAGTCCTGACTATTGGGTGCTGATCCAGCATCCCAGTCGGCCCGAATACCAGAGTATAAAGGCTGGCGTCGGTCATGGCAGACTGGCGTCAATGCGTCAGGAATTAATCGCGCGAGCGGCGTCATTTATCTCAGTCTTTTCTTGCCCCAGATGTCAGAAGACCCAAAAGACAAGTCCCAAAACAACCTGCAAAAACATGTACAATATATACAACAATATATACAAAAATATAAGCATATAAACTCACCTACACAACCACCCCGAAACACAGAGGAAGGAGGGAGGGTAATTGGACTGCAGCAATGGAATCCTGAACATCTACATTTATGGTAGGTACAAAACTGTACTATGTTCTTAGTCTTCCATTGCTGCAGTCCTGACTATTGGGTAGAATCCCAAAGCAGAGGTAAGGAGGCTGGCAAATTATAAAGTAGCAGGAGCTGACAACATGCAGCTTGCAAAACAGCTGTGGCAAAACCAGCCCTAGTCTTAGAGTATATAGGCAGGTGATAATGCCTAGAGAAAGTATGCACTGAACTCCAAGTAGCTGCTTCCAGAATATCCTTAGTTGCCACCCTTAGAAATGCTGTTGAAGTAGCAGTAGCCCTAGTGGAATGAGGCTAATCCCAGCTGGAACCTCTTTGCCATGATGGGAATAACAAAATGCAATGCAAAAGCAATCCACCTAGAAATAGTTTGTTTTGACACAGGCTTGCCCTGTGAACTCAAACAAAAAACAAGTAACTTCTGAGACTGCCTAAAATTCTTAGTCCTGCTCAAATAATAAGCATATTGCCTGTGTACATCTAAAGTGTGCAAAATCTTTTCCCCTTTATTTTGAGGATCTGCAAAAGCATAGACAAATGAATAGTTTGGTTTAAAAGCCACTACAAACCACCTTAGGCATAAAGGAAGGATTAGTACGTAATGATACCCTGTCCTTATGAAAAATCAAAAAGGGCTCTACTGCCATAGGGCCCTGCACCTCAGACACCCTTCTTGCAGAAGTAATAGCCAACAGAAAAGCAGTCTTCCATGACAAATATTTCAATTCAGCAGTAGCTGCAGGCTCAAAAGGTTGTAGAGTAAGTTTTTCCAACACAAAATTGAGATCCCAAGCAGGAGTAGGAGCTCTCATTGGGGTCTTATATTCTTTGCCCCTCTAGAAACTGCTTGAACAAAGGATGCGAAAACAAGGTGGGTCACAATCATAGTGAGCTGAAATTGCTGCAGCATGAATCTTTATGGAAGAAGGACAAACCTTTGTCCAATAATTCAATAAGATATTGAAGAGCCACACTCAGTTAGGCTCTGAAATCTCCAGATAACTGCTGTACTCAAAAATAAAATCTCTTCCATTTTCTGCGTACACTCTCCTAGTACTAGGCCTTCTAGCTTCCATAATCACATTTAAAACTTGTTGAGGAAGCTGAGACCTGCTGTCTTCAACACAGAATATGCCAAGCTGTGAGATGAAGAGATTGAAGCTTGACATTGAGCAGATGACCGTCCTTCTGAGATAACAGATGAGGAATCAGAGGTAAAGAGCCATGGGCTTCTTTGACAAGACTCCGTGAAGTGGGTACCAGTGTTGCCGAGGCCAATCTGGAGCTATCAAAATCATCTTGGCCAGCCTTCTTGTCTGACCTTTAATAATACCCTTTGGAAGAAGAAGGCAGAGGTGGAAAGGCATAGACATGAAGGTTTTTCCAACTGAAAGACAGAGCATCCACTTTCCAAGCTGTGTGATGAAACCCCTTTGTGCAATACTTTTGGCAGCTGGTGGTTTAGTGGAGAAGCGAACAGATCTATGTCTGGAGTTCCCATGACACTGTCAATTTCTGAAATACATGAAGATCCAGTTTCCACTCATGAGGGATCCATGATTTGTCTGCTTAATACATCTGCTAGGAGTTCTGTGCTCCTGGCAGAAACCTTGCCTGAAGAGTTGGTTGCAGGCTTAGCATGATCTCCCATAAAATCATTGCTTGCCTGCATAGAGGATAAGAATGTGTTCCCCTTGCTTGTTGATGTACCACATGACAGTTGTGTTGTCTGTTAGAATCAACACCTGCCCTGGAAAAGTAACTCCTTGAGAAGCCATCAATGCAAACTGGACTGCTAACATCTCCTTCATGTTGATATGTAGATGCTGTAGTCTGGCAGGCCACTTGTCTTGTATCCACTTTCCATTTAGATGAGCTCCCAAGCAGTGTCCGAGGCATCTGTCGTTAAATCTGACTACGCCTCTGGCGGGTCACAGAGAATCCACTTGTTTAGGTGACATTCCTGAGCCCACCACAAGAATTCCTTTTGAAGGCAAGGTATTATGTGAATGACAGTGTCGAGAAATCTTGGCAGTGCTGTGTCCATACATTTTTGAGATACCATTGCAGCTTCCTAGCTACTCATATGCAGTTTGGCATTGGGAAGCACCAAATCTAAGATGCCATGAACCTAATGCTTGAAGGACTGTCCTTTTGCAGTCAAGCACGGACTGATGAGATAGTTGATGGTAAGTAAAGTGACAGACTCTTTTGTTTGTCCGGTTAAAAAGGCCATCTGGGCTGCTGTATTCAGTCTCACACCCAGAAAGCACATGTCTTGAGAGGGGTACTAGACTGGACTTTATTTAAGTTCTGCAGAATACCCTAGGCATCCTAGCACTGCTATGACATATTCAGATGCTGTAGAAGGTCTTCCTTTTCTTGAGCCAGAATCAGGCAGTCGTCCAAGTAAGGATAGATTTGAATGCCTTGAAGCCTGAAGTAAGCTATCACTGGAGCCAGAACCTTTCTGAATACTCTGGGCGCAGTAGATAAGCCAAGGGCAATGCAGAGAGAACTGATAATGAAAATCCCCAGTTCGAAAACCGCCAGATATTTTCTGCAACTTCGCCTTATAGGCACATGAAGGGTAGCTTCCTTGAGATCAAAAGTTACCATCCAGTGATCCTTGCCCAGCAGAGGTAACAGTTGATGTAAGGTAAACATATTGAATGTGGGAATGATCAGATAAGTGTTGAGGATAGATAAATCAAAATTGGTCTCCACGTGTTCCCCTTCTTTGGTACTAGGAACAGGCGAGAATAAAATCGAAGCCCCTTTCTGATACAGGGACTGGCTGAATGGCCCCTATCTGGAGTAACTGAGAAACTACCTTGTGAGCCTCTTTTCTTTGTCGAGGAGGAACATATAGCATGCCTTTGAAAGGGGACATTGTGTGGAAATAAAATCTATAACCGTGATGAATGATATCCAGCACCCATCTGTCTTGAGTGATTAAATCCCAATTTTCTTTGAAAGAGACAATCTTCCTCCCAAAGGAGCTGCCAGGCGAGAGAATCCACTGGCAGCTGAAAAACAGGTCATTGGTTCTGCTGAGAAAAGGACTGACCCCTGCCCTCACCAGAAGTCTGAGCAGGTGAACTGTCTGAGGCCTAAGCAGACCTTGAGCCCTGCCTACCGCGTCTAGACCTACCCCTAGACTGGGAACCATAAGCAGGATATGTCCACCCCTTAGCAGGCCAATTTCTACTAAACTTGGAGGCTGCACCTGCAAAATCTTTAACAGTCTGCATAGACTTAGCTTTGTCCTCCATTTTCTTTAAAACTGCTTCCCACAGGCGGTCCAAACAACACATCAGACTGTAAAGGAGCATCCAAAATCCTGGTCTTAAGATGCTCCAGCTAAATTCTGATCCTTCAACCAGGCATGTGCAGAGAACAGAACTAGTAGCAGCCACCCTCGAGGAGGCCTGAACAGCATCAAAACACACTGCAAGAATGCTTACCCACTTGTTCAGACACATAGACCAAATCCAGCAATTCTTTACACTCAATACCTTCCTTAAAGCATCCACCTTAGATTTCAATTGTGAAAGGAGATAATTCTGATATTTCAGCATATGAAACTGACAATTCAACGCGCCCTCATGGCTAGAGTGGAAGAAGTATATACTTTCTTGCCCCACCTATCAAAGCCCTTGCCTCTTTGTCAGAGGTTGCAGGATTTTAACCACAGAAGCTTTAACACCTTTAGGCCCCTGAGAAACAGTTTCTGGGTCCGCCCTAGGACTCTTAAACAAATACTTATGAGCCGGGCACCCTATAATACCTATCGAGCAACAGGAGCAGGAGGCAAGGAGTCAGGGTTCAGGAAGCCTCTGCAAAAACATCCACCACATTCAACACAGGAGGGAATAGCTAAGGCCTATGCTGGGGTAAAGAACAAGAATTCCTAAAGCCTTTTCCTGGAATCAGAGTAATCCTGGCCTTCCCATTTAAAGTGCTCCCTCATGGAGTGAAGAGTCTCTGAAAATGAAAAATCCTCAGGAGAAGCTGTAGGGTGGAATCATCCACATCAGAATCAGAATAAGTAGGAAACTCTTGCAAGTCTTCACAGAGACTCTGAAGCCTGTAGTGCACTGTTCAAAACTATCAAACTCCTGTTCCACCCTAGAGCCTCTTATCAGTAGGGGGCATAGAACCTCTAATCAGGTAATGATGAATCTTCTGCCATTTTAAGCATATGTTTCTTAGGCACAGAGCCGGTAATGCTAGGAGAAGCCCCCACAAGCTGAACTTGGCCTACCTCTAAAAGAAGCTTTGGCAACAGAGAGGAGGCCTAACTACCTTGGGAAGAGAGGAAGAACAGTTACCTGAAACCCCCTCAGCCTGGCCTACCTCCTGAGAGGCACATCCTGTAACATTAGTAAGTATCTGCCTGAGACTCCCATAGAGACTCCTGGCAAAACCTCTAGCTCCCTAAGGCCTTCTAAAGAACCGGCGTCCGGGACTGCGGTTCCTCACCCCTAGGCTTCACTGTTTTGTCCTTCGCTTCTTGGATGACGGGCGTGAGCATCCGGCGGCGCCAATATAATGCAACAGCTTCCCAAACACTAACCTAGCACAATCAAGCCTCCTCTTAATAGTGCTTGTTAAATCTAGCACAAGAGCGGCAACCAACAACGTCGTGCTCAGGCCTAAACAAGTATACACAAAAGTATGATAATCCCTGTCACGGTATCTGCTTCCCACAAAAAATACAGTTATTCACTTTTTCTGACATCCGGTTAAATACTGAGGCAGAAAAAAAGCCAAAATGTTCCCCAGCAGAGTTTACTTATCCAACTCTGTTTACGGTCTGAAACTCCGGTTGGAGAAAATCTCAAGCGTAACATGCACTCTTAAAATTGCTTCTGCATCGGACCATGCGGCAAAAGACTGAAATGGCGTCGGTCATGCGCATTGGCACCCTGGCGTACTGGCGTCCAGTCTAAAGCGCCATGACCGGCGATCAACTCTCTCTGGTATTCGGGCCGACTGGGACGCGGACTATACCCAATAGTCAGGACTGCAGCAATGGAAGACGAAGAACATTGTTTGAAGGCCTCGATTGAATGTATCACTGCCAGCATTTCCTTTTGGTTGATGTGCAAGGCACAATTCCTTTTGAGTCCACTGCCCCTGAATACATCTGCCCTTCATGTGCGCTCCCCATCCATGGTCTGAGGCGTCCGTTGTGATGGTTTGGCTGATATGAGGCTTGCTGAAAGGTAGGCCCATGTTTGACTGACTTGCTTGTGCCCACCACAGAAATTCCTTTTGAAGGCAATGGAATCAGGGGGATCAAGGCTTCTAGGCTGTGACTGTGTTGAGACCATAGACTCCTTAGGTACCATTGCAGTTTCCTCATATGCAGTCTTGCCTGTGGAATCAGCAGGATGCAAGATGCCATGAAACCAGGGCCTGCAGGATTTTTCCTTGCAGTCAGCTGGGTTTGTGTTGTCAGATTTTTGAAATAATCCGGTAGTTGTTCTTGTTTTTCTTCTGTGAAAAGAAAAGCCATTTGAGTGTTTGTATCAGCTTTGCACCCAGAAAAATTATTCTTTAGGATGGAACAAGTCTTGATTTCTGATAGTTGACTGTGTATCCAAGGCCTGTAGTAGGCGGATGGCATAGCTCAAGTGTTTTAACAATGTTTGTTGGCTGTCTCTGCTTGTATAAAGGCAGTCGTCAGGAATGCGGGTATATTAGATCCTGAAGTCTGCAATGTGCATTACTGATGCCAGGCATTTAGGTGAATACTCTGGGCGCCAGTAGATAAGCCAAGGGCAATGCTGAGAATTGATAATACTCTGGAACCTGCAAGAAATCTGAGGTGTCTTCTGCAACTTTGTCTGATAGGGACATGCAGGTATGCCTCCTTGAGGTCTAGAGTTACCAGCCAGGACCCCATGCCCAGCATGGGAAGGAGCTACTGTGAGTCAGCATTTTGAATTTTGGCATGATAGAGATAAGTATTCAGTGTGGACAAGTCTAGAATGAGCCTCCATTGCTTTTCTTTTCTTGGAACAAGGAATAGTCTGGAATAAAATCCTTGGCCTTGCTCTGTGAAAGGAACCTTTTCTATTGCCTTCATTTGTAGTAGTTTGGAAATCTGCTTGAAAGCCTCTGCCCTTTGATTTGGTAGCAGGTTTGGCATGCCTTGTCTTTTTGGTAATGTATGAAAAAAGAATCTGTATCCTTTGTCTATTATTTGCAGTATCCATTTGTCCTTTGTAATACTGTGCCAATTTTCTGAGAATAAAGATAGCTTTCCGCCCAAAGTGCTGTAATTGAGCCCTGGTTGGCCGGAGTCAAAGCCAAGTCATTGAGTTTGTCCTTGTGCAGTAGATGTGGGTCTGCACTACCTCTCTGGGTAGGAGGCTGCCATTGACGTCCTCTGTAGGAGCCTCGAGCTTGCCCTCTACCTCTGCCATGTCTGTTTTTCCCTCTTTGAAATCTGTCTGCGTCCGGAAAAGACCAATTCTTAGAAGGTCAATTTCTGCTGAATCTAGGTGGTTGGACCTGGAGAAAATCTTTGACTGTTTGAACTGATTTAGCTTTTTCCTCAAATTTCTTTAAGACCTCTTGAGCCGTGGAACCAAATAACTTTTGTTTTTCCAGTGGTGCATCCAGAAGCTTTGCTTTAACATGATCTGGCAGTGTTTGTTCCTTCAGCCAAGCATGTCTACGTATAACTGCACCTGTCATTGCTGACCTACATGAAGCTTCCAATGCATCATAACCACACTGCAAGAAATGGCTGCTAACCTGTTGAGAGTTATGCACCAGATCCTGAGGAGCCTTGCGGTCAAGGGGTTCAGGAGAGGATAGTTTTTTATGCAATTCATCTAACAGATACTCTTGATACTGTATCATATGGAAATGACAATTTAATGCTCTCATAGAAAGAGTGGAAGTAGTATACACTTTTTTACCTCATCTCTCTAAAGCCCTGGATTCCCTTTCAGAAGGAAGTGGGTTCTTGGCAGTGGTAGTTGTAACCCCTTTAGGGCCCTGGGAAATGGTTTCTGGGTCAGCAGGTGGCCCTTGTAAAGGTATGGATGTGAGTCCGAGGGACCACATAGTACCTGTCAGGTTTGAGAGGGGGCCGGAGGAAGGGAAGTCAGGGGAAGTACTGAGCTCAGAGTACACATCCTCTATAACATTCAAAACAGGAGAAATAGCCAAGGTCTATGCTGAGGTATTAAATGTAAAAGGTCATAACCTCTTTCTGGAAGGTCAGAGAATTCCTGGCCTTGCACCATTTGGGAAATGCTCTTAATGGTGTGAAGAAGGTCTCCCAAAAGGAAAAACTCTTCAGGTGGGGAGGGCGGGGAATAAATTCCTCTGCATCAGGAATCCCTCGTGAGCCGGAAGGGCCTACCTCCTGAAGTAGTCCGAAAAGGACAGATTCATCTGAGGGCCTCATCAGAAGACTGGGGATCTGTCTGCTCTACCTGGAGCCTTTGCCTGGAGGAGGCTGAGAGCCCCTGTCTGGATGTGGCTGAGAGCCCCTGATTGAGGAAATAAGGTCCTCATGCCAGGTTGGAATTGTGAACTGGTAGTGGATCCCTGAGGAATGGCCTTGGGAGGGAGAGATTTGAAAGCTGTTTGTAGCTTTAGGCCGATGTAAAGGCCTTAATGGACATGGATACAGGAGGACTGGCTGCCCCACGTGCTGAGGTAGATTTATCCACAGAAATGGTGTCGGAAATTTCCTGAGGCACCGGTTTCAGACGGAGAATTCGCTTGACTCCAGGGATGCTCCTCCATTACCGAAGTTACCGGTTGTCTTGATTTGATCGGTCTGGGCGGTAGGGGTGGCTTCCAGAAGAGACAGGGGCTCTCGGTGAGCCTAGGCGTGGAGTCGGCGGAACCCGCCCCGGTTATGGAACGTGTGCATCGGAATCGCCTCCTTTTCGTTTTAGGTATTAAATGTGCTTTCAGCCGGAGCTCCAAGCGGCGTGATACTCTTGGCTTCAGCTCATGCAATAAGTTCCTCTGCAAACTCTGCCCGAATGCACACAAGTGGCGTTTGATATTGAAGGAAGCATAAACTGAACAGGCCGGGAGCGTAAATGGTCTGGGCCTGGTAAGAGTAACAGTAAGAGTGGAAATACTTATGAAAGTATTTGTTTCCCTAAGATAAACAATTATTAACTGGCGTTGATCTAACATCAGCTGAGGCAAGAAAAGGTCCCCAACGAGGTGCCCAAGCTTTTTGAAGTCTTCCGGTAGCTGAAATCACAGGAGAAAGCTGGCCGACCGGCACTGCGGGCACTGCTGCCT
>NC_056746.1:111271107-111281107 GCF_019279795.1 Protopterus annectens | reverse complement strand
TGCTGTATCAGTTCCTTTTGCTCGATTCCAAGCACAGAATCTCTTCCATTTATCAGCATAAGATTTTCTAGTACTAGGCCTTCTGGCTTCCAAAATGACATCCATCACAGCTTTACTGAGAGGAGTTGTTTGTATAACTACATAATCAGCCATGCTGCCAGGTTCAGTGTCTGGAGTTGATTGTGCAAGATCTGATTGTTTTGCTGGGACAATAGTTGTGGTCTTTGAGGTAAGGTCCAAGCTGGGTATTGAGACAAGTTTCTTAGGACTGGGTACCAGTATTGGTGGGGCCCGTCCTGGGCAATTAGTATCATCTTTGGTTTCTCATGTCTGACTTTTAGGAGGACCTTGGGAAGAAGACGCAGAGGAGGAAAGGCGTAAACTGATAGGTTTTTCTAACTGAAGGATAGGGCATCCACTTTCCATGCTTGTCTGTGATAAGTCCTTGTGCAGAATCTTTTCAACTGATAATTTTGAGGAGTGGCAAATAGATCTATGTCTGGGCTCCCCCATTTCTCTGTTATCATGCTGAAGACTTGTGGATTTAGTTTCCACTCGTGAGGGTCCATAAGGTTTCTGCTTAAATCGTCTGCCAGAGTATTTTGCTTTCCTAGCAGGAATTGAGCTTGGAGATGTATTTGGTAGGTCAAAGCTGTGTCCCACAGTGCCATGGCTAATCTGCAAATGGGGTATGAGTGTGTGCCCCCTTGCTTGTTTATATACCACATGACCGTGGTGTTGTCCATCTATCAGTAGTTGTCCTGGATGAAGTAAGTCCTTGAAGGCTGTTAGGGCATTTTGAACAGCTAGCATCTCTTTCTGGTTGATATGTAGATGCATTTGTTTTGGGGTCCATATGCCCTGAATGCATCTTCCTGCCATGTGGGGCCCCCAGGCATAATCTGATGCGTCTGTTAAGGTTTGGCTGGCAGGGGGTAGAGTGAAGGCCCATCCCATGTTCTGGTGACATGCCTTTGCCCACCATAGAAGCTCCTGTTGTAGGCAGGGTATGGGAGGAATCATTGTTTCCAGACTCTGAGAATGTTTTTTTAGGTACCATTGAAGTTTCCTCATATGCAGTCTCACATATGGAATCAGTAGGATGCAGGATGCAAAGAAGCCCAAAGCCTGCAGAATTTGTCTTGCAGATAACTGGGTTTTTAATCACCATCAGTTTGAAGTAAGTAGTCAGTTGCCTTTGCTTGTCTGGCATGAGGTAAGCCATCTGAGCAGTTGTAGTCAAGCTTGCACCCAGGAAGGTTATCTTTTGAGTGGGTACCAGTTGTGATTTCCTTTCATTTATTGTGTACCCTAGGCATGTCAGAAGCCTTTTGACAAATGCCAGGTGTTGAAGAAGAATGTCCTTGCTCTCTGCTTGAATGAGACTGTTGTCCAAGTAAGGGTATATTTGTATACTTTTTTGTCTGAAAAATGCAATTACTGGTGCCAGGCACTTTGTGAAGACCCTGGTCGCAGTAGATAAGCCAAAGGGCAGTGCAGAGAATTGGTAATGCATTAAGCCAGCCTTGAATCTAAGGAATCTTCTGCATGATTGTCTTATTGGGACATGCAGGTATGCCTCTTAGGTGTAATGTCACCAGCCAAGCGTTCTTGGCCAGCATGGGCAGAAGCTGCTGCAAAGTCAGCATTTTGAATTTTGGAATGTCCAGGTATGTGTTCAAAATTGATAAATCCAGTACTGACTGCCAGGCCTTGTCCTTTCTGGGTACCAAGAACAGTCTTGAGTAAAAACCTTGTCCTTTTTCCTGTTCTGGTACTGGTTGAATGTCCCCCATATCCATGAGGGACGTAACCTGTTTCTGTGCCTCTGCCTATTGATTTTTGGGCAGATCTGGCTAACCGTTTGCCATTGGCAGAGTGTGGAAATGGAATCTGTATCCGTGTGATACTACGTTTAGTATTCACTTGTCCTGGGTTATTACCTGCCAGTTATGAGCAAAAAGTGCTAATTTTCCCCCTAAGGGAGCTGCCAAAATATAACTGCTTCGTGTAGGCAGAGGGAAGTAATTGGGATTGTTTTCTGTAGGTTTGCACTTTATAACCTCCTGATTTAGAGGTAGATGCGCCCCATTACTTCGACCTGTATGAATCTTGCACCTGGTATCTGGAACCCTTTGGGCGTCTGGATTTGCCCCTTTGAGCTCTGTCTGACAGGAAACGACCAATTTTTTGTACGCCAGTGTCTACTGAATCTTGGTGGCTGGACTTGTAAGGAGTCTTTAACAGTTTGCATAGACTTAGCTTTGTCTTCCATTTTCTTTAAAACATCTTCTGTCTTAATACTAAACAGAGTATCAAGCTGTAAAGGTGCATCTAGCAATTTAGCTTTAACATGATCAGGCAAATTGTGTTCCTTTAGCCAGGCATGCCTCCTAATCACAGATCCAGTAACTGCGGCCCTGCAGGAGGCCTCTAAGGAGTCAAAACCACATTGCAAAATATGCTTTCCAACCTGTTCAGCTGCATGCAATAATTCCTGCAATTCTTTATTTTCTGCACAATCAGAAATAAACATCATTTTCTGTTTCAGCAATCCCATAACATGTTGTTGATACTTAAGCATATGAAATTGGCTATTTAAGGCTCTGATTACCAAGGTTGCAGACGCATAAACCTTTTTTCCCCATCTGTCCAGTGCCCTTGAATCTCTGTCAGAGGGGGTAGGGTGTTTTGCTGTTGAGGCCTTAACACCCTTTGGACCCTGTGAAATAGTTTCAGGATCAGCAGCAGGGTTTCTAAATAAAGATTTATGCGAGTCAGGGACCCTGTAATATCTGTCAGGCTTACTGGGAGCCGGAGGTAAGGAGTCAGGGGTCAAGCTGGACTCTGAAAACACATCATCCACAATGTTTAAAACAGGGGAATGGCCAAAGGCCTGTGCTGAGGGAGAAGGAGGAAATCACTGAGCCTCTTGTTTGATTTTGAGAAGTCTCGACTCTCCCAGTGAAAATGCTCCCTCAAGGTATGCAAGGTTTCCCCAAATGAATAATCCTCAGGAAGAGAAGCAGATGGTATAGACTCCTCTGCATCAGAATCCTCATAGGGAGGTATAGATAATTCCTGATCAGAAGAGGAATCAGAAGAAATAGAAACCTGATCTGAAGATTCATAGTCAGTGTCTTGCCTAGGCCTCTTATCTGGAGGGGGATGGGTACCCCTGATCAAGGTAATAAGGTCTTCAGCCATTTTGATCATCTGTTTTTTAGGCACAGAGGCCTGTGCACGTGGCTCATGTCTCTTTTTTTAGTTTTAGAAGATGCTTTTGTCTTTGGTTTTGCAGCTGTTTGATATACAAATGTTGAGGTCTGAATACACCCACAGAAGCCGGTGCCTGCTCAGCGGCTCCAGACCCATCCGAGGGAGATACATCCGTCGGTCCAATACCTTGAATATCTTGCAGCATGCCGGACTCCACATGGGTGTCGGTAGAGGCCTGTGAGTTGAAGGTAGCGGGTATCAGGGGCTGCGAAAGCGCCTCACTGAGTACCGGCGACTGGCTTAGGAGAAGCATCGTCGTCGGTTTTGGATCTCGACTGCCTTTCTCTGTCTTTTTCTTTGCGTTTTTTATGTACTCCGGATGTCGGATTGCTATCAGACGACATTTCTGGGTAGTTAAATCTGTTTCCAAAATACTTTGAGTAAAAAAATATACTGATGCTTAATAGTGCGCTGGTTAAATCTAGCACAAAACAGACAGCCAGGCACGTTGTGATCACGGCCTAGGCAAGGAATACAGTATAAATGGAAATCCTTATGAGGTATTTGCTTCCCACAAGTAATGCAATTAACTTTTTCTGACATCGGTATGGAGCAAGAAAAAAGTTTGCCCAACAGGGTACTTCGCTTTAGTGAAGATTTCGGTTCTGAAACTCAAACTCGAAAATTTCAGTAGTTGGCCGCCCGGCACTTGCGAAATGCTTCTACTTTGGGCACCGCGCGGCAAGAAAGACTAAAGAAAATGGTGTTGGCTGCATGTTTTTTTACCCCTGACGTCATGGAAGAGGAGACAGCAACCGACGCGGGACCCAAGACTTTGGAATTCAGGCCGACTGAGGACCAAAGCCTTTGAAATTCAGGCCGACTGAGGGCAACCTGCCAGCAGATTACCCACATGTAATTACTGCAACAGTGAAACACAAAGAACATCTCCTCTGAGAAAGGCTGCTGAGGTAGAAGCAGCTCTGGTGGAATATGACCAGATTCCCTTGGGTACAGGTTTACCATGATACAAGTAGCAGAAATGAATGCAATGGCTTATCCACTTAGAAATAGTCTGCTTTGATAAAGCCTTCCCCTTTGATCCTGAAGCAAATGCCACCAGTAGTTGCTCAGACTTTCTTAGAGATTTGGTCCTGTTTAAGTAGAATCTTAGTTGTCATGTGTACATCCAATGAATGCAGAATCTGCTCCCCTTGTTCTGGTTGGGTAAAAAGTTGGCAGGTGAATAGTTTGGTTAAGAGCCACACTGGATACCACCTTAGGCATAAAGGAAGGATTGGTCCTGAGGGACACCCTGTCCGGGTAAAATGTAATAAAAGGCTCCACAGCCATGAGAGCCTGTAGTTCTGAAACCCTTCTTGCTGAAGCTATTGCCAAAAGGAAAGCTGTTTTCCAAGATAAAAACTTTATATCTGCAGTAGTTGCTGGTTCAAAAGGAGGCAGGGTGAGTTTTTCGAGCACAAAATTGAGGTCCCATGCAGGAGTTTGTGATCTTCTGGAAGGATACTGTTTTAGCAGAGGATGAGAAAAGATGGGAGGCTCCGTGTTGTAATGAGCAGAGATGGCAGAGGCATGGATTTTTATTGAAGAGAAGGATAGGCCCTTGTCAATCATCTCAGTCAAGTATTGTAAAATCTGAGGGATGTTTGGTTTTGCTGTGTCTGTTCCTTGTATTTGGTTCCAAGCACAGAATCCTTTCCATTTATCAGCATAAGATTTTCTAGTACAAGGCCTTCTGGCTTCCAAAATGAAATCCATAACAGATTTACTGAGAGGTGTTGTTTGAATAATTACATGATCAGCCATGCTGGAAGGTTCAGAGTTTGGAGCGGAGTGTGCAGAATTTGATTGTTCTGCTGAGACAGTAGATGAGGTATTTGAGGCAAGTTCCAAGGAAGGAGTTGAAACATATTCCTTAGAATTGGGTACCAGTGCTGGCGAGGTCAGCCCAGAGCAATTAGGATCATCTTTGTTTTTTTCTGTCTGACCTTTAGTAAGACCTTGGAGAAAAGAGCAGAGGGGGAAAGGAGTAGACTGATTGGTTTTTCCAACTGAAGGATAGGGCATCCACTTTCCATGCTTATCTGTGATAAGTCCTTGTGCAGAATTTGTCCAGTTGATAATTTTGGGGGGAGACAAATAGATCCATGTCTGGGCTCCCCCATTTCTGTGCTACCATGCTGAAGACTTGTGGATTCAGTTTCCACTCGTGCGGGTCCATAAGATTTCTGCTTAGGTCATCTTCCAGAGTATTTTGTTTTCCTAGCAGGAATTGAGCTTGAAGATGTACTTGGTAAGTCAAGGCTGTGTTCCACAATGCCATGGCTAGTCTGCAAAGGGGGTAGGAATATGTAGCCCCCTGCTTGTTTATGTACCACATAACTGTGGTGTTGTGAGTCTTTATCAGTAGTTGTCCTGGATGAAGTAAGTCCTTGAAGGCTGTCAGGGCATTCTGAACAGCTAGCATCTCTTTCTGGTTGATGTGCCAATGCATTTGTTTTGGGCTCCATATGCCCTGAATGCATCTCCCCGCCAGGTGGGACCCCCAAGCATAGTCTGATGCGCCTGTAGTTAGGGGTTTGGGTGGCAGGGGGTAGAGTGAATTACAGTCCCTTGTTTTGGTGGCATGTCTATGCCCACCAAAGAAACTCCTGTTGTAGGCAGGGAATGAGAGGAATCATTGTTTCCAGACTGTGACAATGTTAACTCCATAAACTTTTTAGGTACCATTGAAGTTTCCTCATATGCAGTCTTGCACATGGAATTAGTAGAATGCAGGATGCCATGAACCACAAAGCCTGCAGAATTTGTCTTGCAGATAACTGGGTTTTTGTTGCCATCTGTTTGAAGTATATAGTCAGTTGCCTTTGTTTGTCTGGCGTAAGGTAAGCCATCTGGGCAGCTGTATTCAAGCTTGCACCCAGGAATGTAATTTTTTGAGAGGGTACCAGTTGTGATTTCTTTTCATTTATTGTGTACCCTGGGCATGTTAGAAGCCTTTTTACAAATGCCAGATGTTGAAGAAGAATGTCCTTGTTTTCTTCTTGAACGAGACAAGTAAGGATATATTTGTATGCATGTCTGCAAAATGCAATTACTGGTGCCAGTCACTTTGTAAAGACCCTGGGCGCAGTAGATAAGCCAAAGGACAGTGCAGAGAATTGGTAATGCATAAAACCTGCCTTAAAGTGGAGGTATCTTCTGCACAAATCCCTTATTGGGATATGCAGGTATGCCTCTTAAGTCTAGAGTCACTAACCAAGCGTTCTTGCCCAGCATAGGCAGTAGCTGTTGTAAAGTTAGCATTTTGAATTTTGGAATGTCCAGGAACGTGTTCAAAATCGTTAAGTCCAGTACTGGATGCCAGGCATCGTCTTTTCTGCGTACCAGGAAAAGCCTTGATTAAAAACCTTGTCCTTTTTCCTGTTCTGGTTGAATAGCCCCCATATCCATGAGGGACATAACTTGTTTCTGAGCCTCTGCCCATTGATTTTGTGGCAGATCTGGCCAATCGTTTGGAATTGGCAAAGTGTGGAATTGAAATCTGTATCCCTGGGATACTATGTTTAATACCCACTTGTCCTGGGTAATTAACTGCCAATTTTGAGCATGAAGTGCTAATTCCACCCCCCCCCCCCCCCAAGGGGGCTGCCAAAAGATAAGTGTTTGGTGATGGTAGAGGGAAGTAATTGAGACTGCTTACTGTAGGGTTGTGCTTTGTTTCCTCCAGATTTGGAGGTGGAGGCACCCCATTGCTTTGACCTGTAAGAACCCTGTGATTGGTATCTAGAGCCTTTTGAGCACCTGGATTTGCCTTGAGAGGCTCTGTTGGACACAGGAAAGGACCAATTTTTAGTAGGCCAGTGCCTACTGAATCTGGGAGGCTGCACTTGTAAGAAATCTTTTACAGTTTGCATAGATTTATCTTTGTCTTCCATTTTCTTTAAAACCTCTTCTGCCTTATTACCAAACAGAGTATCATGCTGTAAAGGGGCATCCAACAATTTAGTTTTAACATGATCAGGCAGATTTTGCTCCTTGAGCCAGGCATGCCTTCTAATCACAGATCCAGTAACTGCGGCCTTGCAAGAGGCCTCCAAAGAATCAAAACCACATTGCAAAGTATGCTTTCCAACCGGTCCTGCTGCAAAAGATGTAAAAGATGAGAAAAGATTGGTGGCTTTGTACTGAAATGAGCCAAAATGGCAGAGGCATGGATTTTAATTGAAGAGAAAGATAGGCCTTTGTTAAGCATCTCAGTTAAGTATTGTAGTATCCGAGGAATATTTGGTTCTGCTGTATCAGTTCCTTGTGCTCAATTCCAAGCACAGAATCTCTTCCATTTATCAGCATAAGATTTTCTAGTACTAGGCCTTCTGGCTTCCAAAATGACATCCATCACAGCTTTACGGAGTTTATTTTCCACACAATCCGAAATCAACATCATTTTCTGTTTCAATAGGCCCATAACATGCTGTTGATATTTAAGCATATGAAACTGGCAGTTTAAGGCCCTAATTGCCAAGGCTGCAGACGTATAAACCTTCTTTCCCAATCTATCCAGCTCCCTGGAATCTATCAGAGGGGGTAGGATTTTTGGCTGTAGAGGCCTTTACACCTTTGGGACCCTGTGAGATAGTTTAAGGATCAGCAGCAGGATTTTTGAATAGAAATTTGTTGGAGTCAGGAACCCTGTAATAACGGTCTGGCTTACTAGGAGCCGGAGGTAGGGAATCAGGAGCCATGCATGATTCCGAAAACACATCAACAATATCCAATACAGGAGGTATAGCCAAAGGCCTATGCTGAGGAAGAAGGAAATCCCTAAGCCTCTTTTTTGATTCAGAGAAATCCTGACTCTCCCAATGAAAATGTTCCCTTAAAGTATGCAAGGTTTCTCCAAAAGAATAATCCTCAGGAGGAGATGCAGATGGGATGGATTCTTCTGCATCTGAATCCTCATAGGGTGGTACAGAAAATTCCTGATCAGAAGAGGAATCAGAAGAAACAGAAACCAGATCAGGTTCATAATCAGTGGCTTTCCCAGGCCTCTTAGCAGAGGAGTTGGGAACCCCTGATCAAGGTAATTAAGTCCTCAGGCATTTTGATCATTTGTTTATTAGGCATAGAGGCCTGAGCACGTGGCTCATGCGTCATTTTTTTAGACTTAGAAGTTGTTTTTGATTTTGTTTTTGAAGCTGGCGTCGGTTTTAAATAAAAATGTTGAGGCCTGAAAACACCCTCGGAAGTCAGTGCCTGCTCAGCGGCTCCGGATCCATCCAAGGGAGAGACATCCGCAGGTTCAATACTCTGAGAATCTCACGGCATACCGGACTCGGTAGAGGCCTGCGACTCAAAAGTAGCGGGTATCAGGGGCTGCGAAAGCGCCTCACTGAGTACCAGCAAACCGGCGACTGGCTTAGGAGAAGCTTCGTCGTCTGTTTTTATCTTTGCGTTTTTGTGAACTCCAGTAGTCAGTTTGCTATCCAACGACATTTCAGGATAATTAAATCTGGATCCAAAATATTTTGAAGCAAAAATATACAGACGCTTAATAGTGCGTTGGTTAAATCTAGCACAAAACCGACAGCAAGGCATGTTATGATCTGGGCCTAGGCAAAGAATACAGTACAAATGAAAATCCTTATGAGGTATTTACTTCCCACAAGTAATGCAATTATTAACTTTTACTGACATCGGTAAGGAGCAAGAAAAAGTTTCCCCATCGGGGAACTTAGCTTTAATTGAAGACTTCGGTTCTGAAACTCGAATGTGAAAATTTCAGGAGTCAGCCGACCGGCACTTACGAACTGCTTCTGCTTGAGGGCACTCTTGGCGGCAAGAAAGACTGAATAAAATGGCGTCGGCTGCATGTTTTATACCCCTGACGACCTGACGTCATGGGAGAGGAGACAGCAACCGGCCTTGGGACCCAAGACTTTGTTATTCAGGCCGAATGAGGGCACCCTGCCAGCAGATTACCCAAATGTAATGATTGCAACAGTGAAACACAAAGAACATCTGACAGTTTAAGGCCCTAATGGCCAAGGTTGCAGAAGTGTAAACCTTCTTACCCCATCTATCCAGCGCCCTGGAGTCACTATCAGAAGGGGCAGGGTTTTTGGCAGTAGAGGTCTTAATGCCCTTGGGTCCCTGTGAAATAGTCTCTGGATCGATTTTTAAAAAGAAACTTGTGAGAATCAGAAAAGTACAGTTGTGTACACTTACCATAAATGTAGATGTTCGAGTGTATTCACTGTTGCAGTCATTACATTTGGGTAATCTGCTTGCAGGTTGCCCTCAGTCAGCCTGATTAACAAAGTCTTGGGTCCTGCGCCAGTTGCAGTCCCTTCTTCCATGAAGTCAGGTCGTCAGGGGGTATAAAACATGCAGCCAACGCCATTACATCAGTTTTTCTTGCCCCAGATGTCAGGTGCCCCCTAATGGGAAGCAATTAAACATAACACAAAGGTATACCTCCAATAAAAAAGCAAATACACCAAAAAGGCTTTTAAGCATAGCAAAGGAAAGTTGAGACACAGTCAAAAGAAGTTAGGGGGCAGGAGGGAGGGTAACCAGGACTGTAACAGTGAATACACTCGAACATCTACATTTATGGTAAGTGTACACAAAGTACAGTTTTGTACCTACCATAAATGTAGATGTCCGAACTGGATAGCATCTGCAGTCATAACAACTGGGTTGTCCTGTCGTCAGGCAGCCCTTCGATCGGCGGATTCCAAAGTCGGGTCCGGCCGGC
>NC_056746.1:111188607-111263607 GCF_019279795.1 Protopterus annectens | reverse complement strand
TGCAGACAGCACCTTCTTTGGTGGCTTCATTCTCAGGATCTTGTCCTAGGCAGGTCCTTCTCTTCGTTTGCCCAAAGCCATGGTGACCATGAACACTTCCCTGGTGGAGGGGTGTGTTTCCAGGGGAGAACTGTCCAAGGTACGGTGTCCCCTGTAGAGACCAAGTTGCATGTAAATGTTCTAGAGATCAGAGCAGTCCTACTAACGTTGCAAGCCTTTCAGGACTGCCTTCCCCTGGGGACAATTCCAATTTAGACAGACAACATGGCAGTGGTCTGGTATGTCAACCAAGGTGGAACACTGTTACCCATTGTACAGAGAAGCCATGAGAGTGTGGGAATGAGCTATATTTTCCAGGTGCTTTCTTCTTGCAGCGTATATACCTGGGACTTAAATATGTTGGCCGAGAAACTCAGCATATCCATCTTTAGCTCTCACCAGTGGTCCCTCAATCCCATGGTGGTGAAGCAGATTTTTGTCCCTTGGGGTCAGCTGTGCTGCTACCTCTTTGGCTCCCCAACCAACAACAAATGCAGCATGTAATTTGCCCTGATTCCCCCAACCCGGGAAGTACCCGAGGGATTACTCTAGTCCACAGTTGGCCTCTGGATCCCCTTTACACTTATCCTGCTGTCCCTCTTATCCCCAAGGTTATGCAGAAATTGCAATGCCTGAGGACATCATTAATTCTCATTGCCCCTTTTTCGCCTTGTCAACCATAGTTCCCCTTCATCAGGTCTCATCTAAAGTATTCTCCCTGGGTAGTGGAACCTCTTCAGTGTCTGGTCTCCCAGTCTTTGGGGATTCGTCTTCCAAATTTTGGGACTCTTCGTCTAACTGCATGGTTTCTCAATTCCGGTGGTCTTGAAACAGTCCATCCTAGCCTTTCAGAAATACAACAGAAAGGTTTATAGCAGTAAATGGAAGTTTTTTTTTTTTTTTATCCTGGCTAGATCGGGAATCTGAATCCTTTTTCTGCCTCTTTCAGATATCCTTTCTTGTCCTCACTTTTCCAGGCAGGGGCGATTTCTAATTTTCATGAAAACAGTGAGCCTACTTTATTTTTCAGGCATTGCAAAGCTTTCATGAAAGGTATTTTCCTTTTAAGACAACTTCTTGAGGATCCCTCGCCTCATTGGGATGCAAGTCTTAGAGCTGCAATGTCTGACTCTGTCCTTTTGATCTTGCCAGTTCATATGATTTCAAATTCTTGCAATGAAAAATGGCCATCCTTGTTGCCTGAACTTCGGCTAGGAGGATTTCCAAATTGCACGCTCTTTCAATTGCTACTCCGAATGTGGTCTTTCACAAGGACAGAGCAGCTCTTGGGACAAAATCTTTTTTTGCTCAAGGTTGCCTCTGAATTCATTCTATACCAATATATTCAATTGCCAGTTTTCTTTTCTAAATATGCCAGCAAAGGAGAGTACATTCTTTGTACATTATGTACACAGGCAATTACGGTTTTATCTACATAGGACCAAGGAGCTTTGCAGATCATATCAGCTTTTTTGCCCCCCCCCCCCCCCGAACAGATGTGCCTTTCGGTTTCTATGGTGACTATTTCTAAATGGTTCCTGCATTTCTGCAGTCCACAACAAGCATCCTTGAGATTCCAGGAAGAGTTGGGGCTCATTCTTCTAGGTCTGTGGCTACTTTCTCAGCGTTAATGGCCTAACTTTCTATTGATGACATTTGTGCTGCTGCTACTTGGTCTAATCCTCACTACTTTATATTTCATTAGAAAGGGAACCCTTTGGTTCGGCAGTGCTTTGACATGTTATTCCTAGAGTCCTCCCTGGTGTATGGTAGCCGGGGACTGTGATCCCTCTGTGAGAGATAATGACATGGATTAGATCAAGAGTTAGGGAAGGTGGCCTAATGGTTAAGGTGTTTGCCTTACAAGTACAAGGTGCAGGGTTGGAGTCTCACAGGGGATAATTGGCTAGGCTTAAAATGGCTCGCAAGGGCAGTTAGCTTAGTACTAACCTATGAACCTATGGAGCCCAAGTCAGATTCATCTGCACATCAACGAAAGAGATGCTATCTGTGCAGAACACCCTGACAGCTTTCAAATCCCTACTCTTTCCAGGACAATTTTAATAAAAACAGACACCACCACAGTTATGTGGTATATCAACAAGCAGGGGGAACCCATTCCTACCCACTCTGCAGGCTAGCCATGGCTCTGTGGAACATGGCATTAGACATGCAAGTTCATGTGCAAGCTCATTTCCTGCCAGGCAAAGTTCACTGGCAGACCACTTAAGCAGAAATCTCCTAGACCCACACGAGTGGCAGAGCCCAGCACCTTCAACCTTCTGATTCAGAAATGGGGGACCCCAGAGGTGGAACTTTTTGCCTCCCCCCTACAACCACCAGCTCAGCAGATTCTGCACCAGGAGCCCTCACAGCAGGACCTGGAAAGTGGATGCCCTATCCTTTCAGTGGGTAAATCTCTCAATTTATGCATTCCAACCTCTGCCTTTTCTCTCAGGCGTATTACTCAAAATAAGACAGGACAGACCGAGGACAATTCTGATTGCCCCAGACTTGCCACGCCAGCACTGGTACCCACTCCGGCGCAGCCTGACATCCGTGCCACCTTGGCACCTACACCAGAATCCTACCCTGCCCTCAGCAGGAGGGGCAGATTTTTCATTGGCAACTGAAAACCCTAAATCTTGCAGCCTGGCTTATGCCTTGAATCCTTACTGCTTGGTAGTAACTTGATTAAAGTGTAGCTATCATTCTAAGACTTTTGGATTAAGCACTTGGGCTTCAGACCAGTTGTTTTACATTAGGAAGGTTTGTGGCCTGCACTGTGGTGGCAGGACAGGTAGCTTACATCCTTCTAAGTTGGGAACTGCTGATTGAGTGCTCAGTGTTTGTTATTCTAAAAGTGTATTAGTTCTGGATTAAGCGCTTGGGCTTCAGGCCAGTTATTTTACATTAAGAAGGTTCGTGGTCTGCACTCTTGTGGGAGGAGAGGCTGGACTCTGCCCTTCTGAGCTGGGAATTTCTGGTTAAAGGCTTATAGTGCCTGCATATTTTAACTGTTTCTTACTGAAATTGGTACATCTTGTTTGCTGTAGCATAGATTAGATCCAGGCCTGCTGAATCTAGCTTTGTTTGTATGCTTGTTGTTTGCTTGTTATTTCCCTGAAATGCTATTTCCACTTAAAATGTGGCTTTTCAGCGCTTCTGTGGATCCCTAGTGATATCTGCATTGCTTACTGTACTTATTTCCTTGATTCACTTGAAAGTTACTGTTTGTCGTTTTTGCATTTAAGTTACCTGGCACTTGCTCACTAAAGCAGTTATTTAAGTCGGAACTAAAAAAATTAAAAGCACTACACCCTCACAAACTCCCCTTGAGTACCTCGTTTCCCCAGTGTCCCTTTTTTTCAATTATAAAGGAATTCCCAATACTGTTCTAGCATGTCCAAAGGTCAGTTGTCAATCTCCTCTCCGGTCCAGCTGGTTAATCTGGGAATCTTGAGGCAATGTTACAAGCGCCTCATGTACACAGACAACCCTCTCCTCCTCCCAACAAATTCCAACACATGTGAGAGATGCAACCATATAGCCTTAATGGAGGCTAAGCTCTCTCAAGTCAGTACTGGTGAAACCAGTCAGGAGGAGAAGGAAACCACACTCACTACAATTCCAGTCTCACATAGACCTACCACGACAGCAAACCAAGCACATAAACACACAAAAACATACTCTGAGGCTCTAAATAAAAATCTGCCTTAGCAGCAGAGACCTCCAAAGCAGACACCCAAGCAACCGCTACCCCAAAACAAAACACGTGCAACACATAGCTCACAAAGCCAGTGTGCCGAACAGTCACAGCCCTTAAGGCTAAACAACACATCTGATAAACTTGTAATAGGTGACTCTATCGTCAGGCACACTGACGTCCCGCTCACCAGGCTGAACAAGGAGAAGGTCACGGTGAGCTGCCTCTCGGGCGCTAGGATCCGCCACATAACACAAGCACTCAGGTCACTCCAAGGCAAGTACAAATATGACTCAGTCATTGTACCTCCCTGGACTACATGAAAAGAGACATAGAGGAGCTCTCTGAGCATGTAGCCCAGGCCGGTATGACCCTGACCTTGAGTAGCATCTTACCCTCACCAAGAATGATGCCACAATATGAAGACAAGATGATCAATTTCAACAATTGGCTTAAGTATTTGTCTTTCAAAGTGGGTCCGATGCCTGACAGCCTGGGATGACATGCTCTACAAGCCACGATGGTTCGCTAAGGACGGCTTGCACCTGTCACCCCTGGGCTTTCGGATATTGGCAAAGGCTCTTGCTACCCCCATAGTGCCTTTTTTAGGCAAGGCTCAAAAGACAAACCCACCTCCATAGGTATCACAAGGGATAAGAAACTGAGTAATGCTACTCAACGCCAAAAGTCCAAACCTCAAGATGCACGCACTCAACTCTCCTTAGCATGGAGAACATCGATATCTGTGCAGTAACAGAAACCTGGTTCAAGGCTCCCGAGAGCACCCCAGCACTACCAGGTTATACCTCATACCATGCTTTTCGGCCCCAAAACTTGGACCGAACCACAAAAGGAGGGGGAGTATCAATATTCGTCAAAGATACCCACACCTCCAGGTTGGTGGCACAGCACGAAGCATCAGAGACTATCTATGTGCAACTAACAGTGGGTAAAACTGCCTTCCAGTTTATAGCCTGCTACAGACCACCCTCCCAAACCCAGGAACCCCACTCGGCCTTCCTGAGAACACTGGAAAATATGAAGGTCTCTCCAAACACCATTATATTGGGTGACTTCAACTACCCAAACATAGACTTGGAGCATTACTCTAGCTCCAACACCCTAGCCCAAAGGTTCCTAGAATTTATAAACTCAAATGCTATGGAACAACTTGTTACCACTCCCACAAGAGGGGAAAACATGCTGGACCTGATTATCACCAACATGGGGACTCTATGCTCCAGACCAGAAGTGTATCCCTCACTGGTAAGATCAGACCATAAACTAATCTCACTGGATATTCACATCCCGACTCCACCCCCTGCCCTGAATACCACAGTGAAAAGCCTCTCTAAAGCAAATTTCACACTCCTCAAAACTGAGGTGGAATCCTTCAAAGCCCCCGGGCCTGTGGAAAATTGGCCCAGACTGCAGAATCCTTTATAAACGCATTCTATGAACACCTTCAGGAATGCATGGATCATGCGATTCCAAATAAAACCAAGACCCAATCCTCCAAAGGCAGACGTCCTTTCTGGTGGATCCCAGCCATAAACAAACTATACAATAGAAGGAGGAAGCTTTTACATGATAGAGCAAAATCCCAAAAAGGGAAGGCATCTCTGATCAGTATTGGCAAAAAACTATGGGCACTCATAAAATCATCTAAGGCCAGCTTCGAGAGAAAAATTGCACAGGACACTAAGGATAATTACAAGGCTTTCTTTAGTTATGTTAGGAGCCTGGGTGGGAATTCCCAGATATGCTCAGAATTAGTCCAAAATGACAAAAAATACACCAAACCCACAGACATTGCCAACATCCTAGCTGACAGGTTCAGCGCAAACCCCCCCCCCCACACCAAAAGGGCAAATATCTATCCCAGCAGAGTGCTGCCCCCCTGACATCTCAGATGCTCAGGTATGAGCTGCCCTCTCCAAAGCAAAGAAATACAGCATCAATGGGACCAGACGGAGTGGGGAACGCACAAATAGTCCTTTTTAGGACTCGCACATAGGAAAAGAACCGAAGATCTGTTCAAGAAGGACAACGGAGATCAACACCAGCGCGGAGCACCGAAGGACACAACAGCAGCTAGAGCTACCACCAACACCCGAACGGGCATTCAAAACACAAATCGGTCCTTCTCAGAGCTCACAGAAATCTGTATCGGCTTCGGTAAGACCAGCCGGAGGCACAGACACAGGTTCGGTGAACCAAAAAAGTTATTTTTAGAACTACCGCATCTGCCCGAAAGGGCATTCAAAACACAAAACAGCTCTTCTCAGAGCTCATAGATGTCTGTAACGGCTCTATATAGAGCTCCAGCTGCCCACAGAACTTAAACAGCTCTTTTTAGAGCTAGCTCCACCACCGACTACACGTGGAAATCTGTTCACCGTTTAGGATCAAGAGTGAAATGCTTTGTAAAATTGGTTATTACTTCCCTCTGGGCAGGCATCACTCAGGATCGAATACCCAAGAGGTCCAAACCTATTTTTCTGGTTTTTAATCCTCAAAATAAGGGGGAAAAGGATTTTGCACTCGTTGGACATGCACAGTCCGCTCAGATTTTACCTGGATAGGACTACGGCCTTCAGAAAATCAGACCAGTTATTAGTCAGCTTTGCAACAGGGGCAGAGGCCAAGGCCATTTCTAAGCAAACAATATCTAAATGGATAGCACATTGCATCCAATTTCTTCTACAAGCTCCATGGGGAAACCAACCCCGCAGGGGGTCAGAACACATTCCACTAGGGCAACATTTACCTCTACAGCATTTCTCAAGGTAGTACCTACCAGGGACAAGGCTGGAAGCTGCTACCTGGAGTTCTGTACACATTGACCAAGCACTACCATTTCCTATCTTCTCCAAATCCAGGGCAGGCTTTGCGACAGCAGTCCTGCATGGCATTCTAGCCAGCCCCAACTCTTCTTGACTGCCTCCACCCTTCAGCTTTGTTAGTCCACCCAAGTGTGATTACTGCAACAGTGAAACACGAAGAACAAAGTACGGTTGTGTACACTTACCATAAATATAGATGTTAGTGTATTCACTGTTTTAGTCCTGGTTTCTCTCTGTAATCTCTCTAGGCCTTTTACTACCCCCCCCCCCTTTCAGGGGTATTGGTATTTACTTTTTACTGGTGGTATTTTCCTCCACCATAACTTAGCTCCTTATTGGGCGGGCTCCTGACATTTGGGGCAAGAAACACTGATGTAATGGCGTCTGCTGCCTGTTTTTTATACTGCTGACGACCTGACATCAGTCCTGAAGCGACCGCAATGGACACAGAAATAGTATGTCTCTGGTATTCGGGCCGACTGAGGGTTACCTGCAGGTAGATAACCCAAGTGTGATGACTGCAACAGTGAATACACTCTTACATCTATATTTATGTTAAGTGTACACAACTGTACTATGTCCTTCTCTTCCAAGTTGCAGTATTCCTTCCCACCCTCCTTCCCCCTCCTGTCAGCTAATGACTTTCCTATCTGGATGGCAGTAATATGGCATTGCCCTTACTAGGATTGACACTGGGGCTTCTGATGTTCTTAATGTTTCACTGTTGCAGTCATCAGATTTGGGTTATCCCTGCCAGTGTACCCCTTGCCCGGCCCAAATACCAGAGGCTTAGTATTTCTGCATCCGCTACTGTCGCTTCAGGACTGTCATCCGTAAAGTAAGGCAGCCAAAGCCATTATACCAGTCTTTCTTGCTGCGGAGCCCGAAGCAGTTAGCACGAGTGCTGGTCAGCCGCTATCTGAGCTTCGTCTTCCGAATTGAAGCAGAAGTCTTCTAAAGTTAAGTACCCTGTTGGGATCCTTTTTTCTTGCACTAACCTATTTCAGAAAAAGTTAATTGCCTCGCCTGTGGAAAGCAAATACTACACAGAGGCCTTCATTCTTACTGCATCACTTGCTTAGGCCCAGGCCATGACGTCCCTTGCTGTCGCTTTTGTGCTTTGTTCAACGCCAGGACTATACGTTGGGCTCTTATTGTAACTAAATATTTTTGATTACAGTCCTCGAATTCTGAAATGCCTTCGTTAAGCCATCCCGACAGCACATCTTCCGAAAAAACGTAAAGATAAAGACAGAGACTGCACAGGTCCAAACCTACCAACAACGCTTCCTTTAAGCTAGTTGTCAGTTCTCCTGTCCTCTGAGTTGCTTTTGCAGCCCCTGCTGCCCGCTTCTGTGTATTCGCAGGCTGCTACCAAGACCCTTACGGAGTCCGGTATCCTGAAAAAAACTTCGACTAAGGGTCCTGCTGATGTTAGTGTTTCACTGTTGCAGTCATCACATTTGGGGTAACTGCCTGTAGGTAGCTTTCAGCTGGCCTGAGTACCAGAGTCTTTGGATTCCTGCATTGGATGTAGTCTCTTCTTCCATGACGTCAGGTCGTCAGGGGTATAAAACATGCAGTTGATGCCATTACATCAGTCTTTCTTGCTGTGTGGTGCTCTAAGCAGAAGCAGTTTGCAAGTGCCGGTCGGCAGACGCCTGAAATTTTCGTTTTTGAGTTTCAGATCCGAAGTCTTCGAAAAAGATAAGTACCCTGTTGGGGGTCTTTTTTTCTTGCTCTAACCAATGTTAGTAAAAGTTAACCATAGTCTTTCCTGTGGAAAGCAAATAACTCAAAGATTTTCATTCATACTGCATCCCATGTTTAGGCCCAGACCACGATGTCCCTTGCTGTCGGTTTTGTGCCTTGTTCAACCCCCGAATTATTCGTCTGTCTATCTTTGCAGAAAATTATATGTTAAGTTGTCTATCTCGCCTTCATTCTTGCTGGATGGGTTCGGAGCCGACCTCGGCTCCGACTCGGCCACTCTAAAAGCGCGAGAGTTGGTTCCACCGGCTCGAGGCTCCCCTTATATCCCACAATGCTAGGCGAGAGTTACCTCAGATCTCGTTTGCCGCTACAGCTATCGAGGTTGGTTTTCTACCGGTTCTTGGTAAGTGACTTTTTCTTGTGTAAATTAGTCTATTAAAACCCCTTTATTTTTAATATCTTTACTTATTTCCCTTAGTTTAGAGAAATTTTTATCCCCTTCTAAAAAATTTCCGTTTTTCCCTCAAGAACTTTAGGTTCTTCCCTTGGGCCTTTTGGCCTTTTCTCTTCCCTAGGGAGTGTGTGTGTTAATTTTATTTAAAACCTAGTTAGTGGTTTTATTATACTTTAATTTTGACAGGGTGTAATTAGTGTGTTTGTGTGTGTGTTTGATTACACCTTTTAAAAAATGTCTAAGGAAGCAAAGGTCTCCGGATTCAAGAAGTGTGATGCGTGCTGTCAGAAAATGTCTCTGACAGACGCTCACACTTCTTGTGTCTACTGTCTGGGACCTTTGCACCTGCAGGACTCCTGTGCTGTGTGCCATGGCTTCAGCCCCAGGGTCCTGCAGGAAAGAAAAAATAAATTGATATTAAGGGGCTTACTCAAGCCAGAGGATTCCCTTTCTGTTTCTACTGGGAAGCCCTCTAAGGCATCTAGGTCTTCGGCTCTGACAACTGAGCCGAGACCTAAGGTTTCAAAACCTTTGCCTACATCGGCTCCGGCTGGAGCCGATGAGTCTCAGTCCACAGTTTCTGTGGTTCCTCGGCTCCGGCCGGAGCCGAGGTATTAGAAGTTCCCGTGTCGGCTCCGACCAGACCTTCGGAGCTGACAACTAGGAAGAGGTCCAGGTCACCATCTCTCTGCTCCGTTCATTCGGCTCCAGGATCTCCCCTGCTGTCTGAACGGAGCCAGAGATCTCACTCCTCTAGGTCATCGAGGCTGTCGGATCATGACCTTCAGAGGGTAGTGAGTCGACTTCTTAAGTCCGAGGCACTGGCCCAGATGCTTCAGAGCCCGACTCATCAGTTGATGCCTATCCCGGTCCATCAATATATTCCTCCTTCGACTCTCTTGAGCTCGGAGCCGGGTCGTGTCGGAACCGAGACTGTGATAGCGTCGGGGCCGATACAATTGTCTTCGGCTCCGTCGTCGCTCCGGTTTCTTCCTTAGAAGAATCTCGCACCGGACTTCCCTCGTCGGCTCCGAGGGGGTGAGTGGCATCGGACCCTTGTCCGACCCCCCTCTCCCTCTCGGTGCTTCGGCGCTGGTGATTTCGGCTCCGACATCGGTCTCGGAGCCATCACTGTCGGTGCCGAGGGGGGTTCTTAGCTTCTCGGAGCGGGGACCTCTGGCTCTGCCTGACAGGGGTGCATTCGAGGTCATGCGGAGTGTGTTAGAGCCTGGCTCTACTCCACAGTCGGCTCCGTCCGCCCCTCCCTCTACGGTGCCTCAGGTCAAGTCGACTCACTCCCTCATCCCGGACTGCAGAGAGCCAGCTCCTCAGGAACCCCCAGTGGGGATTTCATCCTCTTCCGAGGCCTCTCCTGATTTGGCAGAAGAGCCCCCCCGGAAGAGGAAGTGTAAGAGGAAACACATTGACTCACCTGAGTCCATCACGTCAGACACAGATTTGGATGATTCTGAGGGTTCCCCGTTCCCCTTCTGAAGATGTCTCATTTGCAGACATTCTGGAGATCCTGAAACAGAGGGGAAATTGGCCAGCCCTCAACCCCTCGGAGGACGAATCTGTGTATCTTGAGGCGTTTGGCTCGCCCTTCCACCTCCTGGGTGTCCCCCTTTGACCCCCTCATGCAGGTGGTTGCTAAGGCGTGGACGGCTCCTGATTCAGTGGACCCCACTCCCAGGAGACCCTCCAAGTTCATAACGGCACCAGCAGACAAACAGTTTCTAACTAAAGGAGTTTCTGTGGATGCTATGGTGGTAGCTGCTGCCACTAAGAAGGAGCTAGCTGATCCTTCAGTACCTGTCCATCCACCTAACAAGGAATCTAGGTCCATGGACAGGTACTGGAAGCCGATGTTCTCGCCAGTGACATTTACCATGCGTTCGCTGAACTACCTGTGCCATTTTACTCGTCTTCAAAGGGACTTGATCAAGGAAGCGAGTGAAATGTTAAAGGACCCTACAGCTGCGGGTTTCCAAGATAAGATGAACACGCAGCTGGCTACCCTTAACTCCATAACCAACTCCTCCATGCCTTCTTTCTTACGCGGCTGATGGAGCGAGCAGAGCCGCAGGGACAGGTGTGGCCTTACGTAGGCATGCCTGGATGCGGCTATGCAATTTTGCGGACCCCTTCAAGACGTCTTTCACTAACTCACCGTTTGATGGATCATCCCTCTTTGGTCCTCAAGTGAAAGAAACCTTGACTAGGTGCAAAACTGATGGCAAGACCCTTTCTGCCGTCGGAGTCCGTTTTTCTACTCCTTCTAGGCCTTACCCCAAAGGCCAGAAAGGTGGAAAGATGTGGTTCCGTAAACAATCTCAAGGGACTTCGCCTGACGACAGAGTCGTTTCCCGCCAGAGGCAGAGGCGGAATAACAATGGTAGACGCCGCCCTAGGGGCAGGGGTCCTCAGAACCAGGGCAATCGGAAGCCTTCCTGACCAGCCCTTTCAGCATCCCTGAGGTGTTGCCCGACTGCCCATCTTGAGGAGGCAGTCGGGAAGATTGTCACTGTACCCAGAAGCCTGGCTATCCCTGACTCAAGACAAATGGGTACAGTCCATCATTTCGAAGGCTATTCTATCCCTTTCTTCAGTATTCCAAATCAGTCAAAAATCCCTTCCAGATGTTCCACCCGCTCAAAGGGATCTAGCGGTTTTGGAGATTTCAAAACTGCTTGCAAAAGAGCAATTCAGCCAGTTCCAGCAGACCAGCAAGGATCCGGAATCTACTCAAGGTTCTTTTTAGTTCCAAAGAAAACAGGGGACTGGAGACCAATTTTGGATCTCAGTATCTTGAACAGATCAGTCAAGAAAACAAGATTTCGGATGGTCACGCTGCAATCCATCCTTCCCTTTTGGGCAAAGGAAACTGGATGTGCTCTATAGACCTTCAGGATGCGTACTATCACATAAAAATGAACAGACGCTCCAGAAGATTCCTCCGCTTCAGGCTGGGAACCAGTCATTTTCAGTTCAGGGCCCTGCCCTTTGGTCTCACCACTGCCCCCCGGGTGTTTACCAAATGCATGGCAGTGGTAGCTTCTCACCTGAGACGACAAGGATTCCAGGTGTTTCCATATTTGGACGACTGGCTCCTCACAGCTCCCACCAAGCATCTCCTTCTGATGGCCAGGAATTACACTTTTCGCATTTGTCAAAGGCTGGGTATTTCAATAAATTGCAAAAAGTCTGTTTTGTCGCCTTGTCGTACTATTACCTACATAGGCGCAAATCTAGATAGAGTAAACATGTCTGCGAGACTAACACATCAGAGAAGAACAGACATTCACAAACTGGTATCACTCCTTTTCAACAACAACAGAATCAAAGCCAGGTTAGTTCTGAAGGTGTTGGGAATCATGGCAGCGGCCATACCTCTGCTTCCATTAGCCAGATTCCACATGCGGATCCTTCAATGGATGCTATTTACTCAATGGTCATACCAGCAACTTCCAATGTCTCACACCATTATGATCACGCAAGCGTGCAAGAATCATCTTATGTGGTGGATGTCTTCCCCTCAGCTCTTGTTGGGAAGACCCTTTGTTCCACCCCCTCTGGTTGCTACTCTGACAACGGATGCCTCCCTGATCGGGTGGGGGGGGCATTATCAGGGCAGGACGGTCCAGGGCACATGGCAACCAAACGAATGCCACTTGCACATAAATGTTCTGGAGATGAGAGCAGTGCTTTTAGCGTTGCAAGCCCTTCAAGACTCTCTTCCCTTGGGAACAATTGCAATCCAGACAGACAATATGTCTGTAGTGTGGTACATCAACAAACAAGGCGGAACCAGGTCATACCCCCTGTGTCGAGAAGCACTCCGACTGTGGCAATGGGCAATTTCTTCTCAGCGGTTTCTGATAGCAACGCACATCCCCGGGAAGTCCAATCAAATTGCGGACAAGTTGAGCAGAGCTATTCTCATGCCTCACGAGTGGTCTCTGAAAGACTCAGTTGTGAGAAATTTTCCTCAAGTGGGGTCAGCCTTGCTGCGATCTTTTTGCTACTCCCCAAAACAGCAAGTGCAGAGAATATTTCACTCTATTCCCCTTACCAGGCCAACCCAGCAGAGACGCTCTAGTCCAAGTTTGGCCCCGGGACTTCTGTATGCATTTCCTCCCTTCCCACTAATCTCTCAAGTGATACAGAAAGCTATCGCTCAGAAGGCCTCATTGATCCTCATTGCTCCTTACTGGCCTCGACAAGTGTGGTTCCCCTTTCTACATCGATTTCTTTTGAGCGACCCTGGAATCTGGACCTAGTTCCAGATCTTTTGATCCATCAGTCGGGTCAGTTTCATCGCCCTCCCTCTCTGAACCTCACTGCTTGGTTCCTCCAGTTCCAACCTTAGCCAGGCTTCCTCAATTATCTCACACTGTTAGAGATATTTTGATAGCTTCCCATAAATCTTCCACTGGAAGATTTATTTGAGTAAGTGGAAACGCTTCACATATTGGGCTCAAGGAAAGGACATAGATCCTTTCACTGCTTCCATCCAATTAGTCCTTGATTTTCTAGCTGAACTCTTCCATGCAGGTTAATCTCCCTCTACACTTAAAGTTCAATTGGCAGCTATTTCTAACTTTCATGTGGGTATTTCTGAATCTGCCTTAATGTCCCACAAGCTTTGCAAAGCCTTTTTGAAAGGAGTTTTTCTTTTCAGACCTCCTATAAGAAATCCTCCTTCTCCTTGGGACCTAAATTTAGTTCTTGCTTCTTTGATTCTTCCCCCTTTCGAACCTGCAGTCTCCTGTTCTTTGAAATTATTATCATGGAAAACTCTTTTTCTGGTAGCTATTACATCAGCTAGAAGAGTTTCAGAACTTCAAGCACTCAGCTGTCGTCCTCCTTATCTTTTGTTTCATAAGGACAGAGTATCCTTACGAACTAACCCGTCCTTTTTGCCTAAGGTGGTCTCGACGTCAAATCTAAATCAAAGCATTGATTTACCTGTCTTTTTTCCAGAATACTCCAATAGGTCTGAACAAAAGTTACACTGCCTGGATGTTCACCGTCAATTGAGGTACTACTTGGATAGAACAAAACAATTCAGAAAATCTGATCAGCTGTTTGTCTCCTATGCGGAAAGCAGAAAGGGACTTTCAGTTTCAAAGGTATCATTATCCAGATGGCTAACATCTTTGATTTCCCTTGTATATGAAATTAGACACCAAAAGCTGCCTAATAAACCTAAGGCCCATTCCACCAGAGCTTTGGCTACTTCTTTAGCCTTCCAAGACAGACTGCCTATTGACACCATTTGTGCAGTGGCTACTCCTCATACTTTCATTTCTCATTATAAGTTGGATTTAGCTTCTAGGCATAGAGCTAACTTTGGTTCCACTGTTCTCAGGAGTCTGTTCCGTTAGGCCACCCGGGACAAGGTGCTAGGGACGTGGTCCCATCCAGCAAGAATGAAGGCGAGATAGACAACAACATATAGAAGTTATGTTCTTACCATAACGTTCCATGTTAGTTGTCTTCTTCTCGCCTTAAGGCCCCACCCTCCTTCCCCCTGGCCTGGACAGACCTAGAGGAGTTGTGATTGTGACCTCTCTTTCTACCACCTCTTTCGTAGACATATGCTGTTGTGCATATTTCCTGGTTCAGGATGTAGGTCACCCTTCTTTCTTCCTGTTAGAGGTGGACTCTGTTTACAGTTATATTGTTACTATTATAAGCTGGGGTTAGCTTACAAACGAGATCTGAGGTAACTCTCACCTAGCATTGTGGGATATAAGGGGAGCCTCGAGCCGGTGGAACCAACTCTCGAGCTTTTAGAGTGGCCGAGTCGGAGCCGAGGTCGGCTCCGAACCCATCCAGCAAGAAGAAGGCGAGAAGAAGACAACTAACATGGAACGTTATGGTAAGAACATAACTTCTATTTTCGTACTCTGTCTCAGTACTCTGAAATGGCTTCATTAAGCCATCCGACTACCGATCTTCCGAAAAAATGTAAGGATAAAGAGACAGACTGCATAGGTCCAAAACTGCCGACACCACGTCTGTTAAGCTAGTCGCATTAAGAAAAGCCAGCCTTCCCCCTCTGAGACCTAGAACTGATTTTTCTTCTGATTATTCTGATCAGGAATCTGATATTTCTGTTCCTTCTGATTACCAGGATTTGCCCTTATCTACCTGTGAGGATTCTGATGCAGAGGATTCCATTCCCTCTGCTTCCCCTCCAGAAGACTTTTCTTTTGGTGAAACATTGCACATTCTTGGGGAACATGTCTGCTGGGAAAGCCAGGATTACTCTGACTCCAAAAAGAGGCTTAGGGAATTCTTACTCCTTCCTCAACACAGGCCTTTTAGCTATTCCTTCCTGTTCTGGACATTGTAGATGATGCTTTCTTGGAATCTAGCCTTTCCCCAGACACTTTACCTCCAGCTCCCAGAAAACCTGATGAGTATTGAGTTCCTTACTTTTACAAGTTCCTCTTCAAGAATCCTACTGTGGATCCAGAGACCATTTCCCAATGACCAAAAGGCATTAAGGCTACTGCTGCCAAAAATCCTACCCCTTCTGATAGAGGTTCTAGAGCCTTAGATGGGGTAAGAAGGTATACACTTCTGCTACTTTGGCCATTATGGCTTTAAATTGCCAGTTTCATATGTTAAAGTATCAGCAGCATATTATGGGACTAAAACAGAAAATGATGTTGATTCATGACTGTGCTGAACAGAAAGAATTACAGGATTTAATGCATTCTGCAGAACAAGTCTGGAAACATACTTTGCAGTGTGGTTTTGACGCTTTAGAAGCATCTTGCAGGGCTGCTGTTACTGGGTCTGTACTTAGAAGGCATGCTTTGCTTAAGGTGCAAAACTTGCCAGATCATGTTAAAGCTAAATTACTGGATGCTCCCTTAAACCAGGACCACCTTTTTGGCAACAAAGCAGAGGAAGTCCTCAAAAGGATGGTGGAAAAAGCTAAATCTATGCGAACAGTTGATTTCCTACAAGTGCAGCCTCCCAGATTTAGTAGGCATTGGCCTTCAGTCCACACCCAGGAACCACAGACCACCTAGGTTACAGTCTCAGGCTGTACACAGGCCTAAGCAGTGGGGGGCTCCAACTTCCAAAGCAGGGAGTAGTAAGCCACCCCCCCTACGGAAAAAATGGCACAATGACTTAACCTTAACCCTTCCAAGCCCTGCTCAACTGCCTGCTCCCTTAGGAGGAAAGCTCGCCCAGCATGCAAAAAACTGGGAACTCATTACCTAGGACAAATGGGTCTTGAACATAGTTTCCTAAGGATACAGATTCCACTTCCATACACTACCAACCCCAAACGGTTTGTCAGACCTACCCCCAAATCAGCGGGTGGAGTCTCAACAGCAGGTTCCGTCTTAGTATCAGGGCTATTCAACCTGTCCCAGCAGAACAAATGGGGCAAGGTTTTTATTCAAGACTTTTCCTGGTACCCAGAAAAGACTGCTCCTGGCATCCTATCCTGGACCTCTCTATTCTAAGTACCATTCTGGTAATCCCAAAATTCAAAATGTTAACACTTCAGCAGCTTCTTCCTGTGCTAGGCAAAGATGCCTGGCTGGCAACCTTAGACTTAAAGGAAGCTTACCTGCACATTCCAATAAGGGAATCTTGCAGGAAATACCAACGCTTCAGGGCAGGCTGTATGCACGATCAGTTCTCTATGCTTCCCTTTGGCTTATCTACTGCGCCCCGGATATTCACAGTGTCTAGTTCCAGCCATTGCATTTTGCAGGCAGAGAAATATTCAAATATACCCATATTTGGATGATTGTCTGATTCGGGCAGAAAACCAGGACTTTCTATTATAACATCTGGCATTCGTAAAGAAACTTCTAACCTCACGGGGGTACACCATAAACTAAAATAAATCTCACCTAGTACCCCCCGCAACAGATTGTATTCCTGGTAGCCATCTTGAACACAACTTCCCAGATGGCTTTCCTCACTCCAGAAAAACAAGTTTATTTAATAACCTACTTCAAACTATTGGCCATAAAACCCCAGCTATCTGCAAGGAAAAGTCTGCAAGCCCTGGGGTTCATGGCCTCTTGCATTCTACTAATTCCATATGCAAGACTGCATATGAGAAAACTACTACAGCTGTAGCTGGAAAATGCGGCCGTGTAGGTTCCTATGTGGATCTGAAGACCCACAGGTTGAAAACAAAAAAGCGGACTGGAACGCAATAAGAGTAGGCTCAACTGTAAAATAATTTAATAATTTCACAAATAAAATTAGCGCTTTCGGCGGGTAAAATAACCCACCTTCTTCAGATCACACAGCTGGACATGAAGAACTTTTATTTATACATCAATGAGTATTAGATGTCCAATAACCTTGAAGTGCATTATTTAAATGCTTAAATTGTCATAGCGACCTTAAAGTGAGATCGCTGCCTAGAAGTTTTACTTACGCTACTGTCAGCTATAAAAGCACATATAAAAATATCCAATATTTAAAACGTAATACATTTCTTGCTTATTGCAATACAATTAAACAGAAAAAATATCCTCTTTAACATTAAGGCAGGCCATATCTGTATTGTCAAAATACAGAAATTAATGTTAAAGTAAACAATCGCTAGCTAGAATAAATCAGGTTCAAGACATAACCATAAGGTTAATCAAGTACACAGATAGCATCAATTTAAATGTCCTTTAAATCATCATATTAAAAAAATGTATTTATGGAAATACTATCCATTTTATCTTTGTGACAAAGCTATTAATTTATTTTATATCTAGATAAATATATATTCTCATGTATAACAAAAAATAATAACAATATTACTATCAATTGTTACTCTTACCACTACAAATTAATGTAGTACACATTAAATAAGCTTAAATAAAATATAGTATATAGTTCATCAATGTGAATTCACATACCTAAAAAAGCAGCCTACATTATAAAGTCCGCAATTTTTGTGTGTTACTATTGATATATAAAAAACCTTGACATAATGTTCACAATCATGTCATCTGTCGAATTTATCTATTGTAGGCCAACCATTTCAAAACACATTTAATAGAAAGGGCCTCGTTTATACCTGGTGTAACTTGTGCTCTAGTGCGAATTTGCCAACATAGTTCATCTATTTCTAGACGGACTTGCCAGGGTCCCCCTCTGATGTCTTGTGTTCTTTGCTGCAGGATAACAAACTTAAATGCATGCCCACTATTTTCCACAACATGTCGAGCTAAAGCATTATTCTGATCCTTTTTAGAAACTGCATTCATATGCTCATAAATTCTGGTCTTTAATTTACGCTCAGTTTTTCCTATGTAAAAAGCTTTACATAGGTTACATAAGGCGGCATAAACCACTGATTTTGTTTCACAAGTGAAGTGGCTATTAATCTTATATTCCATGCCATTAATGCTACAAGTAGTACCAGTTTTTATGTGCATACACTGCCTGCATGCTCCACACCTATACATCCCTTGTGGACAGTTGGACATCCGTTTTTTTCTTTGTTTTTTCCATGATACATTTGAGGTTATCCCCTCTCCTATATGTTATTTTGGGTTTTTCGCCAAGGAGGGCAACTAATCCCTTTTCATGTTTAACAACTTCCCAATTTTTGTAAATAATTTCTATTATCTGTTTGAAATCCATAGAATAAGTATGTAGAAAACTACAGCAATAATTAGGTTTAAGCGGGTTTAGTGTAGATGTTTCTACTTGTATGCTGGAAATTCCAGAAATAACATCTTGGTTGTTACTACTTATAAAGGGAAGCAGAGGTGAAAAATACCCCTCCTCGCGTTTATTAGTAACTTCTACCACAATATTGTTAACTAGATGTAAAGGGTAACCCCTTGATGTAAACATGTCTATCAATTTTTCACATTCTGTTTGAAAGTCACAATCGTCCGTCACCATCCGTGCTGCTCTAACCAGTTGGCTCTTAATGACTGATCTTTTTTGGTAATATGGATGGTTACTAGAAAAATGTAATGGTGAATTAGAATATGTGGGCTTTCTATATATAGTGCTTTTAAATCTGTTGTTAGTAACATCTTTGGATAAAAGAACGTCCAAATAATTCATTTCAAAATCCGCTACTGAGTATGTGAAACGAAGAAATTCTGTCATGCTTGTCATACTGTCAATAAACTCTGGAATAATTGCTTTATCCCCCTTCCAAATGCAGAAAATGTCGTCCTGGTACCTTGTATAATAAGAGACGTTGTTGAAAAATGTCATCTTTAAACAAAAATTCATCCTCCCAATAAGTCATAACTGCATTTGCAAATGAGCCACCACATGGGGAGCCCATCGCCACCCCTGATGTTTGTAGGTAAAATTTACCTTCAAAGGTGAAAAAATTGTTCTTTAATACTAATTCTAGAAGGGTTTCAACTATATAGATGGTATCATCCTGTGTTTTTCTAGCTGACAGGAACTCCCTAACCCATACTAGGCCCAGATCTTGAGGGATAACCGTATAGAGGTCTTTAACATCTATTGTTAAAAATACTGAATCGACAGCATAAACTTGATTACGGATATCCCTCAAGAAGGACCAAGAGTCTTTACAAATATGTTTAACTGTCCCTATAAGAGGCTTCAAAATGCTATCCACATACTTAGCGCACGCATAGGTAATGGAACCTCTACCATCAATGATAGGTCTAAAAGGTGGGGCCTGTAGTCGCTTATGTAGCTTAGGTGCACCAAAAAACGCGGGGATTCTAGGTGCAGACATTTCCAAATATTGGAAAACATCTAAATCTATAAACCCCTCCAGGAACAGATCATTAAGAGTACCATGTATTTTCCTGTATGCACCATGTATTTCATTTAGTGATACTTGCTCATAAGCCATTGTATCAAGATGTTCCATCATATATTCAACATATTTGTATTGATCCATTAAGACCACCCCCCCACCTTTGTCCGGCCTCATAACCCGAACATTGCAATCTTTCAGTAGATGTAAAAAGTCCCATTCAAGACTAGACATATTGTTAACACCTTTGACCCTGTTATGTGTAACATGGTTCTTAATAGCCCATAAATCTAATTCACACATTTTTTCAAAAGTTGATAAAATGGGATGTAACAATGGGTTGTAAGAGCTTGACACTTTTAAGCTGTTAAGAACCGGGATGTTATTTCCCATTAAATTCAGATTTAATTTTCTGACATAAATTTTTAGATCAATTATAGTCTTAGTTATGTCCATATGTCGGGCGGGAACAAACGTTAGATCCTTAGCGAAAAAATCAACCATATCCTGTTGTATGGTCAGAAGAGTGTAGTTATATAAAACAAAATCACTGTATGAACTTTTCAGCAGAATAGGATCAGTACCAAATTCAGGGTTCACGATCATCTCCTCCTCCCCCGTCTTTTGTTCCTCGCATTGTTCTGCCTCTGCGTTTGAGGGGGATTTTTCCTCTTGGAATTGTTGACCAAGTGAAAACCCTGATTGTTCTGCTGAATCTCCTCTTCCATACTAATGTTCTGTTGATTAAAATTCATTGATCCAGCTGCTTGTGCATATCCCTGGTTAGGGACCTGAACATTACCATTGCTGTTATTGTTATTAAATCTTGGGCTCCTTCTTGGCCCCTGCCTTTGTTCAGTTGAATAGTTATTACTAATGAAATTGTTGTTTGCCCTTTGAAGTTTGAAGACGAATGAAGTAGAACTACTCTGATGGAACATTATGGTGAGTACGTAACATTTTAAAATTTTGCCTACAGTTTACGTTTGTTACCATTTTTTGCAATTTTGGTATATAAATCTAGTCATTTACTAGTATCTCTTATCCTCTAGCTACCAAATTTAAGACCTTTTCTTGGTAATCTTCATTACCACTGTTGTATTCTTCCTTCACTTAGGTTCATAGGTAAGGTTACTAGGCTATCTGCCCAAGGGCGTACGCAAGCCTAGCCAACACTGTTCCCTGCCTTACGCCTCCCAAGAAAGTTATTTTCCTGTGCCACTGTTGAGCAGACACAGAAATGATCCCTGGGGTGTATTTCCTATTTCCCATCCACTCCTCAAGATTTTTCTTGGAGTGCTAATGATGAACTTTGCTTTTCATAGATGGGTAGCCTGTTCCAGAGTATGGGAAGTCTCTGGGATAGGAATATATCCCTCCAGCATGTCCTTTTTGTTGTGGTGACAAGGTTTAGGTCCCTAGAGTGTGTAGCTCTGAGGGATTGGGATTTCTTTAGGTGTAGCATGTCCAACAGCTCTGGGTTTGACATAGCTTTATATGTTAGGCAGAGATCACCTTGGAGTAGGCGATATGCTACGGAGTAAAGCTGGAGTTTTTTGAGGCGGTAAGTGTAGGACATTTGAGGCCAGTAATCCTCTTTTTGAGGTACTTCTCTGACCTTTCCAGTTGCTGCAGATGTCTTGAGGTACATTCCAAAAGGGACACTGTACTCTATAATGGGTCTGAGTGTCGAGTAGAGGGAACAATGACCTCTTTTTTTTTTTCCTGGATGAGAGCCCTTTTATGATGAGGTGTGCCACATAGGACTTCCTGGCTACTGTGGCGATGTAACTATCAAAGAGACTACTGTCCACCTGGGTCCCAAGGTCTCATCACACATTCGGCGTTAAGTAGATTGCTGCCTAAGTGGTAGTTCATGGGTACAGAGTTTTTACCAAAGGGGATGACACTGCACTTTTTGGCATTGAGCTTGAGGCCATGGCTCTGACACCAGGCATCTGTCCCAGCGAGGCCCTTCTGTAGGATGTCCACATCATTTGGTGACTTGACTGTGGCTCCTAGTATGCAGTCATCTGCGAATTTCGTTAGCCAGGGGCCGTCTGCGTTGGCCTGAACTTCAGAGTAGATACCGAACAGGAGAGGTCCCAGGACGGAACCCTGTGGTACTCCAGTTGTCACTGCTTTGAGGTCAGATTTGGAGTCTGCAACTTTTACAGTGTGGGTTCTGTCAGTGAGCCAGTTGGCAACCCATCTTGTGACATAGGGATTTATACGTAGTTTAGCTATAATTCCAGAATGGGGGATGGTGTCAAAGCATTGGCAAGGTCAAGATAGGCTGTGTGCCACCTTACCCTCATCTATGGCTTTGGTGACTGCCTCAAAGAAGTCTATTAGGTTCAGAAGGCATGATCTGCCTTTCACAAACCCGAACTGGGTGGGATCCAGAGTTTGGAGGTTACCAATGTCTGAGTTCCATGATGATACGTTCCATGGCCTTGCCAGACCAGGCTCGTCAGGCTAATAAGTCGATGGTTCCCGGAATCAGTCAATCCCCTTTGTGGAGTGGGATAACTGTTGCTGTGTGCCATTCAGTGGGCACAAAACCTGATGCAAGGCTATGATTGAACATGGTGCTTAAGTGGGGAAACAGTTCGTTCTGATGTTTGTGTAAAACTCAGCCTGGGATGTTGTCCGGTCCCATGGATGCTGTGTTTTTGGCTTTAGAGGGTGCAGCTTTTATCTGCATAGTTGTGATTGCAGGGACTCTGCATTCTTCCTGTATAGATATGGGCCCTTTGGGGGGGGGGTAGAGTCAGCACTGAACCTATTTGCCAGGATGTTGGCAATATCAGTTGGTTCTGTAATTTTTGTGCTGTAACTCAGAGCAGATCTGAGTGTTGCCATTGAGATTCTTGACATAGCTATAGGATGTTTGTGGTTGCCCTTAGAATCCGTGGCAATTTTGTTTTCGTAGCTAGCTTTAGAGGAATCTTATAAGGGGTCTCACCTTCTTACTGAGGCTGACCAGGGAACTCCTCCACTCATGAGATTTTATTCTCTTTTGCAACAGTTTCTTCCTTCTCTTGTACAGTTTGTTTATGGCAGGGGACCACCAGATTGGCTTCCTGTTTTTGGAGGATAGCGTCTTGGTTCTGTTTGGGATAGTAAAATTCATGCACTCGTAAGTGCTTATAGAGTGCATTTGTGTAGGATTCAGCAGTTGTAACTGTATTGTCCATTTGCATGGGTGTTATGAAGTTCACCACTTCTGTCTTAAGCATGAAGTTGGCTTTGGAGAATTTTTTTTACTGTGGTTTCCTTAATGGGTGGGGGTGGGATGTTAATATCCAGGGTTATTAGCTTGTGGTCGGATCGACCCAACGAGGAGTTGACTTCAGGTGTGGAACATTAGTCACTCATGTTGGTAATAACTAGGTCTAGGATATTGTTGCCCCTGGTGGGGGTGTGGATAAGTTGATCCAGGGCATTGGAGTTTATGAATTCCAGAAAGCGTTGAGCTAAGGAGCTGGTACACTAGTAGCTTTCCCAGTTAATGGTGAGGTAGTTGAAGTCTCACATTATTGGGGTGTTTGGTTGAACCCTAATATTTTCCAGTACATCAAAAGAGGAGTGGGATTCCTGGGGCATGGTAGGGGAGATCTGTAGGAAGCTACAGTTTGGATTGCAGTTTTGCCCAGAGTTAGTTGCACTTGGATAACCTCGGATGAATTATGCTGAGCAACTAGCCTGGCAGTGTGGATATCCTTAATGAATATAGACACACCTCCGCCTTTGGTGTTTCGGTCCAGGTTACATGGCTGAAAAGTGTGGTATGAGTTATAGCCTGGTAGTGAAGGGGTGCTGTCTGGAGCCTTGAGCCAGGTCTCAGTCACTGCACAGATATCTATGTTCTCCATTTTAAGGAGTGACTCTAGTGAGTGCATTTTGAGATTTAGACTTCTAGCATTGAGTAGCATTACCCTCAGTTTTTGCTTGCCTGTTACGGTGGTGAATTTATTTGAACCTTGCCTAAAAAAGGCACTATAGGGGCAGCAAAAGCTGTAGCCAGTGTCCGGAATCCCAGGGGCTACAGGTGCAGGCCATCTGTGGAAAAGCATTGTGGTCTGTCGACCATATCATCCCACGCAGACAGTGACTGGATCCCCTTGGAATGACACCAGAAGCTTAGCCAATTGTTGAAGTCAATCATTTTGTCCTTGTACTGCAGTATCATTCTGGGCGATGGCAGAAAACTACTCAAGGCTAGGGTCATACCTGCCTGGGCTACACGATCGGAGAGCTCTTCCATGTCAATTTTCATGTAGTCCAGGAAGGTACTTCAGGTCATTCACACCAACATGGACAATGACAGTCATATTTTTACTTGTTTTGGAGTGACCTGAGTGCGTGGGTTATGTGGTGCATCCTGGCACCCGACAGGCAGCTGCCATTAACCTTCTCCTTGTTTAGCCTGGTGAGTGGGACATCAGTGTGCCTGACTATAGAGTCACCTATGACTAGTGTGTTGGGTACGTTGTTTTGCCTTATTGGCTGTGGTTGAGTGGCACACTGAGTCTGTGGGCTGTGTCATTTTGGTTGTGTTGGAGGATTGAGGTTGCTTGCCTTTCTACTTTGGAGGTCTCTGTTGCTTAGATTATTATTGAGAGCCTCTGCGAATGTTTTTGTGTTTGTGTGTAGATTTTGGTGGTGTAGATTTAGTGAGACTATGTGATGAGTGTGGTGTGAAGCAAATGTATGCCTTCTCCTCATGACTGTCAAGTTCAGTCTTGGTTGGAGAGAGCTTTACCCCCAGCTTGGCTAGATACGTGCATCTCTCACAGGTTATAGTGTTGGGTGGTAGGAGGAGAGGGTTGTCTGTGTTAATGAGACAATGTCTGCATTGCCTCAAGATGCCCAGATTCATCAGATAGGAGAGAACACTGGGAGCTGACACTTGGGCATGCCTGAATAAAAAAATATTTTCCTCTAGATAAATGAGGAAAGTGAGTACAAGAGCTGTTTTTCTCTAAGCAAGTGAGAAAAGTACAAAAACTGTTTTCGTCTAGGTAATGAGGAAGGTTGAGTGCTATAGTAATTAGCTTTAGTGCTTAAGTTCTGAAAAAGTGCTGAGCATGAATAAGCAAATTTAAGTGCTAAAATTAAGAATCTGTATCTGCACTAGACGAGTTACAGGAGAGAAACAAGTGCAAATGCAGGCTTTCAAATCAGAAAGTTGAGAGATGGAAGAGGTATTTTCTTGTACTATTGCTGAAAACTTTCCTTTTCCTGTTAGTCTTTCTGCTGCAGGATGTCCTTCATGTTTCACTGTTGCAGTCATTACATTTGGATAATCGGCCGGCAGGTTGCCCTGAGTCGACCTAAGTCTTGGGTCCTGTGTCTGTTGCTGTCCCTTCTTCCATGATGTCAGGGGTATAAAACATGTAGCCGACACCATTACATTAGTCCTTCTTGCCGCACAGTGCCCGAAGCAGAAGCAGTTTGCAAGTGCCGTTTGGCCGACTCCTGAAATTGTCATTTTCGGGTTTCAGAACCAAAGTCTTTAACTAAAAGCTAAGTACCCCGTTGGGGAAACTTTCTTGCTCCTTACCGATATCAGTAAAACTTAATAATTGTATTACTTGTGGGAAGCAAGTACCTCACAAGGATTTTCATTTGTACTGTATTCCTTGCCTAGGCCCTGACCACAATGTGCTTTGCTGTTGGTTTTGTGCTAAATTTAATCAACGCACTACTAAACGTCGGTATATTTTTGCTTCTAAATATTTTGGCTCGAGATTTAACTATTCAGAAATGTCATCCGTTAGCAATCTGACTACAGGAATACCTAAAAAATGCAACAAAAAAGACACAGACCGTCGAGGTTCCAAAACAGACTACGAAGCTTCTCCTAGGCCAGTCACCGGTTCACCAGTACTCAGTGAGGCGCTTTTGCAGCCCCTGATACCCGCTACTTTTGATTTGCAGGCCTCTACAGAGACCCATTCGGAATCCGGAATGCCGTGAGATACTCTAAGTATTGAACCCGCGGATGTGTCTCCCTTAGATGGGTCTGGAGCCACTGAGCAGGCACCGGCTTCTGAGGGTGTTTTCAGGCCTAAAGATTTGTATATTAAACCAACGCCATCTTCAAAACTAAGGTGAAAAACTACTATGTCTAAAAGACCAATACTTGGGCCACATGTACAGGCTCCAATGCCTAAAAAGCAAATTATCAAAATGGCTGAGGATTTAATTACCTTGATCAGAGGGGTACCCATCCCCCTCCTGCTAAGAGGCCTAGGGGAAGGCACTGGCTATGAGTCTTCAGATCAGTTTTCTGTTTGTTCTGATTCCTCTTCTGATCAGGAATTATCTATTTCCATTTATGTGGACTCTGCTGAAGATTCCATCCCTTCTGCTTCTCCTCCTGAGGATTTTTCTTTTGGAGCGACTTTGCCTACCTTAAGGGAACACTTCCACTGGGAGAGTCAGGATTTCTCAGAATCTAAAAAGAGACTTGGGGATTTTCTTCTTCCTCAGCATAGGCCTTTGGTTATACCTCCTGTTCTAGTCATTGTTGAAGTTTTCTCAGAATCCAGTATGACTCCTGATTCCCTACCTCCGGCTCCTAGTAAGCCAGACAGATGCTACAGGGTTCTTGACTCCCACAAATTCCTTTTCAAAAACCCTACTGCTGACCCTGAAACCATTTCTCAGGGTCCCAAGGGCGTTAAGGCCTCTACTGCTAAAAATCCTACCCCTTCTGACAGATTCCAGGGCGCTGGATAGATGGGGTAAGAAGGTTTACATGTCTGCAGCCTTGGCAATCAGGGCTTTAAACTGTCAGTTTCATATGCTTAAATATCAACAGCATGTCATGGGTTTACTTAGAAAATTATGTTGATTTCTGACTGTGTGGAAAGTAGAGTTGCAGGATTTATTACTTTCAGCTGAACAAGTTGCAAAACATACTTTGCAATGTGGTTTTGATTCCTTGGAGGCCTCTTGCAGGGCTGCTGTAACTAGATCTGTGATGAGGCATGCTTGGCTCAAGGAGCAGCCTGCCCGACCATGTTAAAGCAAAATTGTTGGATGCTCCTTTACAACAGGACAGCCTATTTGTTTATGAGGCTGAAGAATTTTTAAAAAAGGTGGAAGATAAAGCTAAATCTATGCAAACTGTGAAAGATTTCTTACAAGTGCAGCCACCCAGGTTTAGTAGGCACTGGCCTACTAAGAAGTGGTCCTTTCCAGTCCCACTAGAGCCACTCAGTTCAAACCCAGACATTCCAAAGGCTCCAGGTTTCATTCGCATGAAACTTTTAGAACAAAGCAATGGGGGTGCCTCCACCTCCAAATCTGGAGGAAACAAGGCACCTTCTTATGGTAAACAGTCTCAATGACTTTCCTCTGCAATCACCAAGCACTTATCTTTTGGCTGCCCTTTTGGGGGGAAAACTGGCACTTCATGCACAAAACTGGCAACTGATTACACAGGACAAATGGGTTTTAAATATAGTATCCCAGGGATACAGATTTCATTTCCACACCTTGCCAATCCCAAACAGATGGACAGATCTGCCTCCAAATCAGTTGGCAGAGGCCGAGAAATTATGTCCCTCATGAATATGGGAGCTATTTAACCAGTGCCAGGTAAGGGACAAGGTTTGTATTAGACTTTTCCTGGTACCCAGAAAAGACAAATCATGGCGTCCAATTCTGGACTTATCCATTCTAAATACATTTCTGGACATTCCAAAATTCAAGATGCTGACTCTTCAACAGTTACTACGTATGCTAGGCAATGATGCCTGGTTGATAACTCTAGACTTAGAGGCTAACCTGCATATCCCAATCGGGGAGTCTTGCAGAAGATATCTCTGCTTCAAAGCAAGTTACTTGCATTATCAGTTCTCTGCACTGCACTTTGGCTTACCTACTGTGCCCAGGGTCTTCACAAAGTGCCTTGCACCAGTAATTGCATTTTGCAGGCTAAGAAATATTCAAATTTATCCATACCTGGACGATTGTCTAATTCAGGCAGAAAAGAAGGACATTCTTCTAAAACATCTGGGGTTTGTAAAAAGGGTTCTAACTTGTCTAGGGTACACCATAAACAAAAGGAAATCACAACTGGTACCCTCTCAGAAAAATTACATTCCTGGGTGCAAGCTTGAATACAACTGTCCAGATGACTTGCCTTACTCCAGAAAAGCAAATTGATTTGATGACTTACTTCAAAGAGGTAGCCACAAAAGCCCAGCTATCTGCAAGACAAATTCTGCAGGCCTTGAGGTTCATGGCCTCCTGCATCCTTTTAATTCCATATGCAAGACTGCATATAAGGAAATTTCAGTGGTACCTAAAAAGCTTATGGAGTCAACATTGTCACAGCCTGGAAACAGTGATTCCTGTCATACCTTGCCCGCAACTAGAGTTCCTATGTTGGGCAGAGGCCTGTCACCAAAACAAAGGACGGTCATGCATTCCACCCCTTGCTGCCCAAACCCTGTCTACAGACTCATCAGACTATGCTTGGGGGGGGGGGCGCGCATCTGGCAGGGAGATGCATTCAGGGCAAATGCAGCCCAAATCAAATGCACCTACTTATCCATCAGAAAGAGATGCTAGTTGTACAGAATGCTCTGACAGCCTTTAAGGACTACCTTCATCCAGGACAATTACTGATAGACAGACAACACCACAGTAATGTGGTACATAAACAAGCAGGGGGGGTACATATTCCTACCCCCTTTGCAGACTAGCCATGGCATTGTGGAACACAGCCTTAACTTAAATACAAGTACAAGCTCAATTCCTGCCAAGAAAGCAATATACTCTTGCAGACGAACTAAGCAGAAATATGGACCTACACGAATGGAAACTGGAACCACAAATTTTCAACATGTTGACATGCAAATGGGGGAGCCCAGACATAGATCTTTCTGCCTCACCCCCAAATTATCAGTTGGGCAAATTCTGCACAAGAATTCATCACAAAGTTTGGAAAGTGGATGCTCTATCCTTCAGCTGAAAAACCTATCAGTCTATGCCTTTCCCCCTCTGCCTCTGCTCTCCAAAGTCCTAGTAAAAGTCAGACAGGACAGACCAAAAATAATTGCTCCAGACTGGCCTCGCCAGCACTGGTACCCGCTCCTGCACAGCGTCTCACACCTTCCTCTGTGGTACCTGCCTCAGACTCCTTACCTACTGTCTCAGCAGAACTGTCAAATTCTGCACACTCTGCTCCAAACGTTGAATCTTGCAGCGTGGCTAATCCACTAATTTCACCCTTTACACCTGTCCGCAAACCTGTGATAGATGTCATTTTGGAGGCTAGAAGTAGCTATTACTAGAAAAGCTTATGCTGTCAAATGGAAAAGATTCTGTGCCTGGAACCAAGCAACAGGAATAAGCATAGCAATGCCCAATATTCAGATTTTGCAATACTTAAATGAGATGCTTCACAAGAGCCCATCTTTTTCGTCCTTAAAAATCCATCTTCTGCCATTTCAGCTCATTACAACACAGAGCCTCCCCTCTTTTCTCATCCTCTGCTAAAGCAGTACCTCAGAGGGGCCAAAATTTAAGACCTCCCAGGAAAGCACCAACTCCTGCATGGGACCTCAATTTTGTTTTGGAAAAACTCACTCTACCTCCTTTTGAGCCAGCTGGTACTGTGGACCTAACATTTCTCTTGGAAAACAGCTTTTCTTGTAGCAGTCACTTCAGCTGTAAGGATTTCAGAACTACAGGCTCTCATGGCAGTGGAGCCTTTTCACTATTTTTTACCCGGACCAAATCCATCCTCTGTGCCTAAGGTGCTATCTAGTGTGGCCCTTAATCAGACCATTCATCTGCCAACTTTCTTCCCAAATCTACAGAACAAGGGTGAGTGGATTCTGCATTCATTGGATGTAGTCAGACAGCTAAGATTCTACATAAACGGGACAAAATCCTTAAAATCTGAGGAACTATTGTTGGCATTTGCTACAGGGGTAGAGGGAAAGGCTATTTTAAAGCAGACTATTTCCAAATGGATAAGCCATTGTATTCGTTCTGCTATATGCACCATGGTTGACCTGTTTCCAAGGGGATCGGATCTCATTCCACCAGGGCTGCATCTACTTCTGCAGCCTTTCTCAGAGGGGTTCCTACCAAAGACATTCTAGAAGCTGCTACCTGGAACTCTGTTCATACGTTCACCAAACATTACCATTTACCTCTCTTCTCTAAATCCAGAGCAGGCTTTGCCACTGCTGTCCTGTAGGGCCTTATAGCTATTGCTAATGCTGTATAAATCCATCCTCCCAACCATAGCTTTGGGATTCTACCCAAATGTAATGACTGCAACAGTGAATACACTTGAACATCTACATTTATGGTAAGTGTACACAACTGTACTTTCTCTTTCATTATGGCTGAAAAACTGACTGGGTTCAAGAAGTGCACTTCTGTGGGCATAAGATTTCCATCTCTGCCCACAGGGAGTGTTTGTGTAGGCCCAGCACACTTGTACAACACCTGCTTCATCTGTGCTCCTTTTAATACCAGGGCCATAAGTGGTAGGAGGAATAAGCTAGTACTACAAGGCCTCCTTTCAGCTTCTTTTCCTTCATCTGGTACTTTCACATTAGGGCTCAAATCCCCTCTTGTAAATCCAAGGAGCCCAGAGGCACACAAAACGCACCCCTGCACAGTCTTTAAAGTCAGTGCTTCCTTTTGAGCGTCCTCAGATTATTTCCAAGTGTTTGAGTTCATAGTTTTATGATTAGATGTGTGTTGTTGCGAAGTCTCCTCGGCTGCGTAGTGCAAGGTTTTCCCAGAGCTAGCATCTCCGAGGTTGAGGTCTCCCTTCAGCAGACCCCTGAGAAGTCTTCCAGGCCACCTTCCACTTCTTCCTGTCTTGGGTCCCCCTGAAGTCTTTCTCAGGCAGAGGTAGTTGGGATGATGAGAAAATTCTTCAGAATGCAGATTGAGAATGGGGGTCTTGCTGTCTCCCTCTCCCGTTCGATCTGTGAGCCTTAAACCTTTTCATTCTGTTATCACTCCTCCTCCAATCTGACCTGCCATTTTGGAGCCCTTGGATCCAAGATCTCAGAGTCAAATAGTCTGATCCAAGTATACCCCTATCTTACACTCCAGAGATAACCTAGATCTGATGGTCTCCCACCCCCCCTGGAGCACGATGGTTCTCTTATCTGTCGTGTCCATATTGGATCCGAGGGATTGACTTTGACTCTGAAATTTTCTGAGCCATCACTTCCCCTCTGGCTTTTGACAGCTCATCTCTGATTCCCTCTTTGGATCAGAGAGTTGGGGAAGTCTTTGGATTGACTGCACTGAGAGTTTCTGCTTCAGTCTGTCTTCTGCTTCTCCTTGTCCTTCTGCCTTTGAGCTGCTGGAGGGGGTTTTCTCTCATCTCCGAGCAGATATTCTTCGTGTTTCACTGTTGCAGTCATTACATTTGGGTAATCTGCTGGCAGTTTGCCCTCATTCGACCTGAATAACAAAGTCTCGAGTCCTGCATCGGTTGCTGTCGTCTCTTCCATGACGTCAGGGGTATAAAACATGCAGCAGATGCAATTTTATTCAGTTTTTCTTGCTGCGCAGTGCCCGAAGCAGTTCACAAGTGCCAGTTGGCCGACTCCTGAAATTTTCGTATTTGAGTTTCAGAACCGAAGTCTTCAAACTAAAGCAAAGTACCCCGTTGGGGAAACTTTTTCTTCCTCCTTCCAATGTCAGTAAAAGTTAATAATTGCATTACTTGTGGGAAGCAAATACTTCATAAGGATTTTAATTTGTACTGGATTCCTTGCCTAGGCCCAGATCACAACGTGCCTTGCTGTCTGTTTTGTGCTAGTTTTAACCAACGCACTATTAAGCATCCGGTATATTTTCTTCTAAATATTTTGGTTCAAGATTTAATTATCCTGAAATGTCGACTGTTAGCAATCCGACTACCGCAGGTCACAAAAAAACGCAAAGAAAAAGACATACCGTTGAGGTCCAAAACCGACTAAGCTTCTCCTAAGCCAGTCGCCGGTTTGCCGGTACTCAGTGATGTGCTTTCGCAGCCCCTGATGTCTGCTACTTTCGAGTCGCAGGCCTCGGAGACCCATTCGGAGTCCGGTATGCTGCAAGATTCTCAGAGTATTGAACCCGCAGATGTCTCTTCCTTACATGGGTCCAGAGCCGCTGAGCAGGCACTGGCTTCTGAGGGTGTTTTCAGGCCTCAACATTTTTATGTTAAACTAATGCCAGCAACAAAGACAAGGTCAAAAACAACTTCCATGTCTAAAAAACAGACACATGAGCCACGTGCTCAGGCCCCCTATGCCTAAAAAACAGATTATCAAAATGGCTGAGGATTTAATTACCTTGATCGGGGGTTCCCAACCACCCCCTGCTAAGAGGCCTAGGCATGGCACTGATTATGAATCTTCAGATCAGATTTCCATTTATTCTGATCAGGAATTTTCTGTTCCACCCTATGAGGATTCTGATAGAGGAGTCCATCCCATCTGCACCTCCTACTGAGGATTACTCTTTTGGAGAGTCTTTGCATACTTTAAGGGAACATTTTCACTGGGAGAGTCAGGATTTCTCTGAATCAAAAAAGAGGCTTAGGGATTTCCTCCTTCTTCCTCAGCATAGGCCTTTGGCAGTAATTAGACATTGTTGATGTGTTTTCTGAATCAAGCAAGGCTCCGGATTCTCTGCCTCCGGCTCCTAGTAAGCCAGACCGATATTACAGGGTTCCTGACTCCCACAAATTTCTTTTCAAAAATCCTGCTGCTGATCCTGAAACTGTTTCTCAGGTCCCAAGGGTGTAAAGGCCTCTACAGCCAAGAAATCCCACCCCTTCTGATAGAGATTCCAGGGCGCTTGATAGATGGGGTAAGAAGGTTTATACGTCTACAACATTGGCAGTCAGGGCTTTAAACTGCCAGTTTCATATGTTTAAATATCAACAGCATGTTATGGGTTTACTGGAACAGAAACTTATGTTGATTTCTGATTGTGTGGAAAATGAAGTTTTACACGAATTGTTGCATTCAGCAGAAGAGGGTGGAAAGCATACTTTGCAGTATGGTTTTGATTCCTTGGAGGCTTCTTTTATGGCCGTCGTTACTGGATCTGTGATTAGAAGGCATGCCTGGCTCAAGGAGCAAAATCTGCCTGATCATGTTAAAGCTAAATTGTTGGATGCCCGTTTGCAGCATAATACTGTTTGGTAATAAGGCAGAAGAGGTTTTAAAGAAAATGGAAGACAAAGCTAAATCTAGCAAACTGTAAAAGATTTCCAGCAAGTGCAGCCACCCATGTTCAGTAGACACTGGCCTACTAAAAACTGGTCCTTTCCTGTGTCCAACAGAGCCACTCGGGGCAAATCCAGGTGCTCAAAAGGCTCCAGATACCAATCACAGGGTTCTAACAGGTCAAAGCAGTGGGGTGCCTCCACTTCCAAATCTGGAGGAAACAAAGCACAACCCTAGAGTAAGCAGTCTCAATGACTTTCCTCTACCATCACCAAGCACTTACCTTTTGGCAGCCCTCTTGGGTGGAAAACTAGCACTTCATGCTCAAAATTGGCAGTTAATTACCCAGGACAAGTGGGTATTATTATCCCAGGGGTACAGATTTCATTTCCATACTTTGCCAATTCCAAATGGATGGCTGGATCTGCCACAAAACCAGTGGGCGGAGGCCCAGAAACAAGTCTTGTCCTTCATGGATATGGGGGCTATTCAACCTGTACCAGAAAAGGAAAAAGGACAAGGTTTTTATTCAAGACTTTTCCTGGTACCCAGAAAATACCATTCATGGCATCCAATACTGGACTTATCGATTTTGAACATGTACCTGGACATTCCACAATTCAAAATGCTCACTTTACAACAGCTCCTGCCTATGTTAGGCAGGAATGCTTGGTTAGTAACTCTAGACTTAAGAGGCATACCTGCATATCCCAATAAGGGGATCATGCAGAAGATACCTCCGCTTCAAAGCAGATTTTTTGCATTACCATTTCTCTGCACTGCTCTCTGGCTTATCTACTGCGCCCAGAGTCTTAAAGTGCCTGGCACCAGTAATTACATTCTGCAGACAAAGAAGCAATCAAATTTATCCTTACTGGACAAATGTCTCATTCAAGCAGAGGACAAGGACACTCTTCAGCTTCTGGCGTTTGTAAAAAGGCTTCTAGCATGCCTAGGGTACACCATAAATGAAAAGAAATCACAACTGGTACCCTCTCAAATAATTACATTCCTGGGTGCAAGCTTGAATACAACTGCCCAGATGGCTTACCTCATGCCAGACAAAGGCAACTGACATCATACTTCAAACAAATGGTAACAAAATCCAAGTTATCTGCAAGACAAATTTTGCAGGCTTTGGGGTTCATGGCATCCTGCATTCTACTAATTCCATATGCGAGACTGCATATGAGGAAACTTCAATGGTACCTAAAAAGTTTATGGAGTCAACATTGTCACAGTTTGGAAACATTGATTCCTCTCATTCCCTGCCTACAGCAGGAATGTCTTTGCTGGGCAGAGACATGTCACCAAAACAAGGGACTGTCTTTCACAACCCTAACTACAGACTCATCAGGCTATGCTTGGGGGGCCCAGATGGCAGGGAGATGCATTCAGGGCAAATGGAGCCCAGGGCAAATGGAGCCCAAACCAAATGCATCTGCATATCAACCAGAAAGAGATGCTAGCTGTTCAGAATGCTCTGACAGCCTTCAACGCCTTACTTCATCCAGGACAACTACTGATAAAGATGGACAACACCACAGTGATGTGGTACATAAACATGGGGGTACACATTCCTACCACCTTTGCAGACTAACCATGGCCTTGTGGAACACAGCCTTGACTTACCAAATACATCTTCAAGCTCAGTTCCTGCCAGGAAAGCAAAATACTCTGACAGACGACCTAAGCAGAAATCTTATGGACCAGCACGAATGGAAACTGGATCCACAAATCTTCAGCATGTTAACACAGAAATGGGGGAGCCCAGTCGTATATCTTTTTGCCTCTCCCCAAAAGTCTCAGTTGGGCAAATTTTGCACAAGAACTCGTCACAAAAAAGCATGGAAAGTGGACACCCTATCCTTCAGCTGGAGAAACCTATCAGTCTATGCCTTTCCCCCTCTCCCTCGTCTCTCCAAGGTCTTACTAAAAGTCAGACAGGAAAAACCAAAAATGATCCTAGTGGCTTCGGACTGGCCTTGCCAGCACTGGTACCCACTTCTAAGGAATATGTCTGCTTCCCCCATGGTACTTGCCTCAGCTCATCTACTGTCTCAGCAGAACTATCAAATTATGCACACTCAGCTCCAAACTTTGAATCATGCAGCATGGCTGATCAACTAATTATTCAAGCACCTCTCAGTTAATTTGTGATGGATGCCATTTTGGAAGCCAGAAGGCCTAGTTCTAGAAAATCTTATGCTGATAAATGGAAGAGATTCTGTGATTGGAACCAAGCACTAGGAACAGACACAGCAAAGCCCAATATTCCTCCAATTTTACAATATTTGACCGAGATGCTTGATAAGGGCCTATCCTTTTCTTAAATAAAAATCCATGCCTCTGCCATCTCAGCTCATTACAACACAGAGCCTCCCCTCTTTTCTCATCCTCTGCTTAAACAGTATCTTAGAGGGGCCAAAAATTTAAGGCCTCCTAGAAGATTACAAACTCCTGCGTGGGACCTCAATTTTGTGCTAGAAAAACTCACACTGCCTCCTTTTGAACCAACAGCTACTGCGGATATAACATTTTTATCTTGGAAAACAAATTTTCTCTTGGCAGTCACTTCAGCTAGAAGGGTTTCAGAACTACAGGCTGTCATGGCAGTGGAGCCTTTTATTAAATTTTACTCTGACAGGGTGCCCCTCAGGACCAATCCTACTTTTATGCCTAAGGTGGTATACACTGTGGCTCTTAACCAGACTATTCACCTGCCAACATTTTACCCAAATCCGCAGAACAAGGGTGAGCGGAGTCTGCATTCATTGGATGTACACAGACAACTAAGATTCTACTTAAACAGGACCAAGTCTCTAAGAAAGTCTGAGCAACTACTGGTAGCATTTGCTGCAGGGTCAGAGGGTAAGGCTATGTCAAAGCAGACTAAGTGGATAAGCCACTGCATTCGTTTCTGCTACTTGTACCATGGTAAACCTGTGCCCAAGGGGATCAGATCACATTCCACCAGGGCTGCCTTTACTTCAGCAGCTTTTCTCAGAGGGGTTCCAACCAAAGACATTCTGGAAGCTGCTATTTGGAGCTCTGTTCATACCTTCACAAAGCATTATCATTTGCCTCTGTTCTCGAAATCCAGGGCAGGCTTTGCCACTGCAGTCCTGCAGGGCCTTATAGCCGCTCCTAATGCTGTTTAGTTCCATCCTCCCATCCATAGTTTTTGGATTCTACCTAAATGTGATTACTGCAACAGTGAAACATGAAGAACATAGTACAGTTGTGTTCACTTACATAAATGTAGATGTTCGAATGTATTCACTGTTGCAGTCCGGGTTACCCACCTGCCATCCCCCTTTCTATACCTTTTCTTTCCCTCACTATACGCAAAAGCCTTTGTGGTGTATTTGCTTTTATATGAAGGTAAAGTTTGTTTCATTTTGGGGGGCACCTGACATCTGGGGCAAGAAAAACTGAATGAAATGGCGTGTGCTGCATGTTTTATACCCGACGACCTGACGTCATAGAAGAGGAGACGGCAATAGATGCAGGACCCAAGACTGTTGTTCAGGCCGACTGAGGGCAACCTTCCAGCAGATTACCCAAATGTAATGACTGCAACAGTGAATACACTAACATCTACATTTATGGAAAGTGTACACAACTGTACTTTTTGACTCTTGCGCTTTTGGCTGACTGCCCCTGTTCCCTCTCTGGATGACCACCCCTGTTCCCTCTCTGGATGACCACCCCTGTTCCCTCTCTGGATGACCGCCCCTGTTCCCTCTCTGGATGACCGCCCCTGTTCCCTCTCTGGATGACCGCCCCTGTTCCCTCTCTGGATGACCGCCCCTGTTGCCCCTCTGGATGACCGCCCCTGTTGCCCCTCTGGATGACCGCCCCTGTTGCCCCTCTGGATGACGGCCCCTGTTGCCTCTCTGGATGACGGCCCCTGTTGCCTCTCTGGATGACGGCCCCTGTTGCCTCTCTGGATGACGGCCCCTGTTGCCTCTCTGGATGACGGCCCCTGTTGCCTCTCTGGATGACGGCCCCTGTTGCCTCTCTGGATGACGGCCCCTGTTGCCTCTCTGGATGACGGCCCCTGTTGCCTCTCTGGATGGCGGCCCCTGTTGCCTCTCTGGATGACGGCCCCTGTTGCCTCTCTGGATGACGGCCCCTGTTGCCTCTCTGGATGACGGCCCCTGTTGCCTCTCTGGATGACGGCCCCTGTTGCCTCTCTGGATGACGGCCCCTGTTGCCTCTCTGGATGACGGCCCCTGTTGCCTCTCTGGATGACGGCCCCTGTTGCCTCTCTGGTTGACGGCCCCTGTTGCCTCTCTGGTTGACGGCCCCTGTTGCCTCTCTGGTTGACGGCCCCTGTTGCCTCTCTGGTTGACGGCCCCTGTTGCCTCTCTGGTTGACGGCCCCATGTTCCCTCTCTGGTTGACGGCCCATGTTCCCTCTCTGGTTGACGGCCCCTGTTCCCTCTCTGGATGACGGCCCCTGTTCCCTGTTTGGAGAGTGTCTGAGTCTACTAATCCTGCACCTCAGGGACAGACGGCCAGTAAGAGCTTTCTTGCAGTTCTCACTAGGGAAGTTTCCACTTTTTCCAACACCTCACTGAAAAGGTCGCTTGGAATAGGTCATGCAAGAGGAGGCACTTGAATTCCCCACAGGAGTCCCTTACAGAAGATGCTGATTTTGATGAAGGGGCAGGGTTCCCCTAGATCTCCACCTGAAGATATCTTGTTTGGAGACATCTTGGAGAGCTTTTGTGAGAAGGGTGGCTGGTCTTCCCAAACCCCTTCCCAGGAGGATTTGGTGGTGGAAACCTTCAGGTCCTGCAACATGTACATCTCGGATTACCCCATCCCCCGGATGAGCTTCTAGACCTAATCTCCTGCAGGGCATGGAAGGAACCGGACTTTGTGGAACCGATCCCCAGACACTTGGACAAAATTGAGTGCTGCCTCTGATAGACTACACAGGACCAAGGGAATTCCGTGTAGATGCCATAGTTGTTGCAGCAGCCACCAAAAAGGAGCCGACTTAGCAGCGCTCTACTGTCTATTCCCCTAATAAGGAGTCCAGGGCATTAGGTTCAGGAAGTGAGTGTATGTTTCAGTGACCTTTGCCTTTTGTTTGCTGAATTACCTGACATTTCACTAGGTTACGGAGGGACTTGGTTAAGGAACACTCTAACTCTATCCTTGGGTCCATGTCCGCAGAGAAGCAAAAATCTTTCCTCAAGACTGGCCACCCTGCAGTCCATTATAAACCATGTCTGTGAGGCTATTCTTGCTAAAGGTTCCACAGGGGCGGCCGGTTCAGGCTTGACTATTAGTAAACATGCCTGGATGTGGTTGTGATTTTGAGGAGCCCTTAAAGGCATTCTTTATCAGCATTCCTTTTGATGGCTTTCTTTGTTTGGGCCAACCATTACGGAGAGACTTTGCTGCAGCGAGCAAGATGGGAAGACCTTGACTGCCTTGGGAATCAACCTTTTTATCCTGCAGAGACGTTTTTCTACGATTTAACGTGGGGGTGAAAAGATGTGGTTCTGGAAATCTCAAGGGCCTTCCCAAGAGTTATGGTGGTTTTTCTCCCAGAGGCAGAGTGACAAAATGGCTACAACAGAAGATGCCATCCACTCAGCAGGAGGGGATCCACAGATTCAAGGACCTTGATATTCCTTCTCGGACAGATCCTTTCAGCGCTCCTAAAAGGTTGCCTGACTGTCCACCTTTGGAGATAGTGAGGGTGATTGTCCTTGCACTTAAAACCGTGGTTAGCCATCACAAAATATCATTGGTGCTAAGGATTCTATCCAGAGGATATTTCATTCTTTTACAAGTTCCTCGAAGGAAACGAAAATGTCTCCCCGAAGTTCCACCCAATATGTGGCAGTTTGCTCTAGACGTTCGAAAGCCGCTAGGCAAAAGTCATCCAAGGCGTCCCACCAGGCCAAAAAGGATCCGGAATTTGCTAATGGTTCTTAGTACCAAAGAAAGCTGGGTACCCAAGATCCATTTTGGATTTCGGTTAATTGAATCTATTTTAAAGGGTTCCAAATTCCGGATGGTCACTGTTCAGTTCATTCTGCCTCTCCTATAAAAAGACTGTGCTCTGATCTTAGACATGTACTAACACACTTGCAAGCACAAGGTGCAGGGTTTGAGTCTCACAAGGGATAATTGGCTAGGCTTCAAATGGCTCACAAGGGCAGTTAGCTTAGTACTAATCTATGAACCTATGAACATTAAAATTAATGGGTAGTACCGAAGATACCTACGGTTCCGGCTGGGAGCCAGTCATTACCAGTTGAGAGCCCTGCCCTTCGGTGTCACTACAGTCCTCAAGGTGTTCAAATGCATGGCAGTGGTAGCAACTTATCTGAGACTGCTTGGCGTGAGGGTTTCCTTACTTAGACAATTGGCTCCTCACTGCACTGACCAGGCATCTTCTGGAAAGAGCCAGGGATTGCTTACTCCAATTATCTCACTCTGGGAATTGCGATCAGTCTGGTCATGTCGCAACTTCAACCAGTTCAAATCTTGTAGTTCATAGGGGCTCATCTAAACAGTCAGTTGTCTTGCTGTTCTGCCTTAAAACAGAGTTCTTGCCTTCAAATCGCATGTTAGACAGGCTCCCATCTTATCCTTCTCCCTCAGCAAAAATGGTACTCAAATCCTTAGGGTTGATGGCTGCTGCAATAACTTAATACCCACTGCTTGTGTTCAGTTGAAAATTCTTCAAAGGAGAGTCGCAGTACAATGGTCTTCAACATCCCGTATGACGTTTGATAAAATTCAGTTTTGCAGAAAATCCCTGCTGTGGTGGATACAGAATGAAATTTGTCAAGGGTGTCGATTCCTTCTCCCCTGAGCATCACATTGACCACTGATGCCTCCAATTTGGAGTGGGAGGGCATTACTTGGGGCGGGGCATTCAAGGCAAGGTTTCCCCAGAAGAGACCAGTTTGCATATAAATGTCCTGGATATGAGTGGTGTTTCTAGCATTGCAGGCCCTGCAGAGTTCTCTTCCGCTCGGAGCGATTGCTCTTCAAACGGACAACATGCCAGTAGTCTGTTAATTCAACAAATGGAGGGGGAACTAGATCTCACCCTGTTTGCTGAGAAGCAGCGAGTTTGGCAGTGGGTGATTTCCAATTGCTTTTTTATAGTGATGGATAACAAGGGAGTCCATCTTTGCGGACAAGTGCAGCAAGGACTATCCTGGTGCCTCACGTGTGGTTTCTCAATTATTCAGTGGCAAATATGATTTTCCACAAATGGGATCAACTGTGCTGTGATCTGTTCGGCTCTCCCCTCAACAAAAAATGCAGCAGGTTTTTTGCCGTAATTCCCTGTCGGGGACATTCACAGAGAGATGCTCTAATCCACATTTGTTATGGCTAGGCTTGTATAGGCCCTAGGGCTAATAGCCTAGTATCAACTTATGAACCTCTCCAATCTCCTCTATGCTTACCCTCCCTGCCTCTAATCTCCCGGTTTCTTTAGAAAGTGCTCCAGTTGAGCAAAGTAATCCTCATTGCCCCCTTCTGGCCTCAGCAAGTGTGGTTTACCTTCCTATGGTCTCACCTAGTATGTCCTCCCCTGGACACTGGATCCCAGTCCAGACCACCTGTCACACCCGTCGGGGATGATTTATCCAGACATTGCAGGCTTAAAGTTGACTGCATGGTTTCTCCAATTCCAGTAATGGCTAGACATTCCAGGCTTTCCTCCCCAGTTCACCATTTTATTTTTTTTTTGATCTCCTAAACCTGTGATTAGGAAGATAAGAGTAAATGGAAGAAGTTTTCCTTTTGTGCTCAGAGAGAGCTGGATCCTTTCACTGAGCCACTACCTGCTTTTTTAGATTTCCTTGCCATCTTTCAAAGTGGGACAAGTTTCTCCACTGTCAGTTTGGTTAGTAGCCATCTCCAACTACCACATGTGAGCTAATGCTTCTCATTTGGCTTCATCTAAGTTATGCAAGGTCTTAAAGGTACATTTTTTAGACCCCCAATTAGGGTCCCCACTCCACCTTGGGAACTGATTTTTCTGTTAGACTTTGGTGAATTTACCTTTTGAACCTTCAGCTAAAATAGACCTTAAGTTTCTGTGTGGAAAAATGTTTTTTTAGGAGGACATAGCTTCAGCAAAATGAGTTTCTGAACTGCAAGTCCTCTCTTTGAAACTAGCATACTAAATATTTCACAAAGATGGTTACTTTATGCACTAATCTTTCCTACCAAAAGTTGCTTCTGAAACAAATCTAAATTGTGATCAATTCCGTAGGATCTTAAGATCATAGGAGGTTACTAGGCTAATGGCCCTGGGGCCTTTACAGGCCTAACCAAGAGTTTATCCCTAAAAAGAAACAGTCAGCACCTGTCACCCCTGTGTATGAGGGACACAGGTGGAACCCCTGGGACAGATTTGTTTTCCATCCACTCATCAAGGTTGCGCTTGCAGACTGTTGAGGTACTCTGAAGTGTATGGGAAGTCTGTTCCAGAGATTAAGCTGCCTCGCGGAGACAGACCTGTTTCTCCAGCAGGGTTTGTTGATGTCACATTAGATTCAGGCTTTTCAAGTGGGTAATGCGTGAGGATTTAAACTTATGGATATGGAGCCTCTCTAGTAGGGCAGGGTCCGAGATTGCCTTGTAGGCAAGACGGATCACTTTCTGAGTAATTTTTATGATACCGAGTAGAGTGATAGTGATTTGAGCTTGTCTGCATAGGACAGATGTAGGTCATGGATTGTCTTTGGAAGGCATTTTTGTGGTCTTTCCAGTTGGTGCAGATGTTTGGAGAGGTACATACCAAGGGGGGGGGGGTATACTCAATTATTGGTCTAATGAGGGAAGAGTATAGAGAGGTACTAACCTCCCGTTTTTTTCTGGAGGCAATCCCTTTACTTACGAGATGAACCAAGAAAAAAAGCTTTTCGGACCACTGCCGCTTCATGATGGTAGAGTGTGAGATTCAGCCTGAGTACCCGGGTCTCTCGCCACTGGTTTTGTGCTTAAGGGGTTGTGGTTATCAGCAGGGGCCATGTTTTTGCTGAATGGTATAATGCATTTTTTTATGTTTAGCTTGAGGCCATGACTTTGGCACCAGTTATTAGTTGCTGTGAGAACCTCTTGTAGTATATTATGTTCTGGGGAGTCAACAACACCCAACTTAGTCCGTAAACTTGGTCAACCACAGGCCTTTTGTCTTTGCCCGGATCTCTGAGAAGTAGATGCCAAACGGTAAGGGTCCCAGGACAGATCCCTGGGGAACGCCACTAGTAATAGGTCTGCTATCGGAGGTGGAGGTGCCTGTTTTGACCTTAAGGGTCCTGTGAGCCAGTTGGCCTCCCACCTGATGAGATGGGGATTTATGCAAAGTTGTGTTAGCTTTTCATTGATGCCCGAGTGAGGGATTTTGTCAAAGGCCTTGGCCAAGTCAAAGTAAGCTGTATGTACTGACTTTCCCTCATCCAGTGCCTCTGTGATAGTCTCAAAGATGTCAACCAGGTTCAACAGATAAGATCTGCCATTGACGAATCTGAACTTGTTGGGGTCAAGTGCTTGGAGATTGCCTATGTCTTTGTTTGAGATCCAAAATAATACGCTCCATGGCTTTACAGATCAGACTTGTCAAGCTAATGGGGTGATAGTTTACAGGGTCAGTAGTGGCACCACCTTTGTGCAAGGGGGTGTGACGGTGGCAGATGTTCTTCATGTTTCACTGTTAGTCATTACATTTGGGTAATCTGCTTGCAGGTTGCCCTCAGTCGGCCTGATTAACAAATTCTTGGGTCCTGCGTTGGTTGCTGTCCCTTCTTCCATGACTTCAGGTCGTTAGGGGTATAAAACATGCAGCCGACGCCATTACATCAGTCTTTCTTGCCGTGTGGTGCTTGAAGCAGAAGCAGTTCACAAGTGCCGGTAGTTTTCGAGTTTCAGAACCAAAGTCTTCAACCAAAAGCTAGGTACCCCATTGGGGAAACTTTTTCTTGCTCCTTACCGATGTCAGTAAAAGTTCATAATTGCATTACTTGTAGAAAGCAAATGGTATAATAGTTTAAAGGTTGAGACTAGGGATGTGACGCAGCAGTGTTTTTTTGTAGAGAACTAGTCTGTTAAGCTTTGTCCGTATTGTATTTTGTAACATAAGGGGGATACCATGTCACAAACGTGTACGTAAGAAAAAAACAATTTAATACTGGTGGGAATCTTATGGTACATACTAAAATCACATTGTATTCCCCCGTTTATTCCTGGTCCAGGGATATAGTGGGGAGGCACAGTGTAGGGACGGGAATAGTTAGATGCTTTCCAGTGACACTATAACACCACTTACAAAAACCATAAATCTAAATTAACATACAGATCAGTTAAAACAAGCATATCTGTCACATAAATGGGGGAAATTGAAACATGGAATGTTAAAGGACTACAAAATAAAGAAAAAAGGAAACTATTTTTGCATTTAGCTCTGAAAACCAAAGCTAATCTCATCGTAAGACAAGAAACGCATTTAACTTCAGAGCAGTGGACAGATATTGGGGGGAAAAATTGGGTAAGACAAATTATAGTTTCTGGGGACAAAACTAACAGTGCTGGGGTGGCCATAATAATTAAAAAAAAAAAAAAAAAAATTCAGGATAAAATACTTGAAACTAAGGCTGGGAAGGTGGTGCTGTGTAACCTTTACTAACAGTTTTTCCAAAATCCATAATGGTGTTAAATGTATATGCACCTTGTAGCAACCAACATCTTTTTCATGTCACTGTACTCTATTCTAAACCAACTGTGGAAGATCATTATCTAATTGGTGGTGACTGGAACACACATCAAAACCCAAGAAAGGATAAATTGAACCCGACCAAAATACAGAATAGACAAGCTACACTAGCTTTAAATGAACTTAAACAAGACTTCAAACTAATAAGACCCCTTTAAATATGAGGATAAAGATGATAAAACTGGGAATTACACATTCTACTCCCAATGCCGTAAAATGTGAGCGAGAATAGACTTTTTAATCTGACATACTCATTAACATGGACCCTACAATAGTCATACACACTAGATTTCTGTTGGATCATTCCAAAGTTACACTGAGTATCAACTGGGACAAAAAAAAGGTTTTTAAACAATAGAGCTAATAACTGGTCATTTAAATCCTAATCTGCTCTTCAAAATAGATGTAGTAAAAGAGATTGAGCATATATTTAAAACATCCCTTGTAAATATCTTCAATTCCCAAACATCAGTGGATATAGAGTGGGCATCGACCAAAACACAAATCAGAGGAACATCCATTAAAAAATCAGCATATTATAAAAAAAATCCAACTGAGAGAGGAACATAAATAAAGGAGAAAATAGAACATGAGAGAGAATTGATAACCTTAATAAAACCGAAATGGATCTCCTAAAACTACAGAGAGACCTGTATATGCCCGAGAACAGAAATTTATCTTTTTATGAGACAAGACAGTTGGCTAATTACGCAGAAGCCCAAATTCCTTCCAGAGCATCGGCCAGAATTATTGCTCAACAAAAATCCACCTCTGTTATAGCAGAAGTAAATTACCAAGGGAAAAACTATACAAGAAATGAGGAAATTATCAAAGTATTTGAACAAATATATACTCAAACATATGGAGAACAAAACCTACAAGCCTTGAAGGAGGATAGGGTTCTTCAAAAACTAAAATTCCCTAAACTAGATTTAGATCAGCAAAAAAAAAAAAAAAACTAATGAAGCCCATTTCTATTAACGAGATAACCACAACAATTAAACATCTAAAACCACACAAGGCCCCAGGACCAGATGGTCTTACCTCAGAGTTTTATAAATCCTTCAGTCCACTAGTTGCCAAATTATTATACCATGTGCTGAACTGTATAATAAATAACATACATGATATTCACTTTAATGCGTCTAAAACTATTTTTATATTAAAAGACCCTAGAAATCCAGATAGCTATAGACCCATCTCTCTTCTAAATATAGACACCAAGATCCTGACTTCAATACTCGCAAACAGAGTTAAAAATCTGATTGAGAAAATCATTTCTCCAGAACCACCTGGGTTTACACCACGTAGACAGACCAGTGATAACACGCTAACATTAGAAGCGTTAATATCCTTTGCAAATCAGAGAAATACCAACATCTTCACAGTGGTAGAAGATGCTCACAAGGCTTTTGATAGGGTCAATCTTGACTTATTGCTGCAAACGCTCACTCACTTTGACATACCTAAAAATTTTATACAGATCAAATTCTCTATAGTAATCCATATACATCCCTATATATTAAGAAAGCATGGTCAAACAGAATTTCGATAAAAAATGTAACAAGACAAGGCTGCCAGCTATCACCCTTTCTTTTCAACCTTTACCTAGAACCCCTATTTCTATGTATTAAACAAAATACATATCATAATCCCCCCTCAATACATAACTTCAAAGTTTATCTCAGCATTTGCAGACGATTTAAACATTTACTTTACTACACCAAGTTCTGATATGATCAAAATACAATTGAACAATTCTCATACATGTCTAACTACAAATTAAACCTTAAAACTAATATATTCCCCTTAAGGCCACCTAGACTCATCTCCCTGATACCTCTCTTAGACAAAATAAAAGAAGAAACTAAATACTTGGGGATTACTTTCTTTCAGAATAACAAGGAATTCTACCAACATAACGCAACTCTTAAAAGGCAAAACATAACACAAGACTGTACAAGATGGAATAACCTTAAGCTACCGTTTTTGTCTAAAGTATCAATAATTAAAATGAACATACTACCTAGATTAGTATATCTATGTATGACATCTCAGATAACTATACATAATAAATTCTTCAAACAAATTCATACCTTTCTAGCAAAATTTGTATGGGAACCTAAAAAGACCAGAATCTCCTATCAAAAACTAACGCTTCCCAAGAACAAAGGGGGTCTGAACTTGCCAGATTTCAAAACCTACTACTCTATTATCAACACTAATTGAATACTGAGAATAGCAGAGTATGACCCCTCGGCAAAGATTGGTTCACCGGCCTGGGTAACAATATACTATAGGTACATAAAAACACTAGACATCAATCCCAAAGCGCTTCCCTTCTTAAATAAAAAAGCTTTACAAGCCTATAACATAATAGAGCCACTAAAACATTCTATAAATATAACAAAAATGTTTTCACTTCTTAAACCTTGGACAAGCTATGTTAATACTATAACTCCTCCATAAAAATCCTAACTTAAAAATAAATAAGATGCTAAACCTAGACTCCTTCCCTCGGTTAAAACATAAGAGAATCCAAGATATCTACCCATTCCTCAATAGCACAATTCATGAATTAATAAGTAATCTAAACTTACCTAAAATATATAATAATTTTAAGACAAATCAAAGAGGTGTGTTCCAATTACCTCCAAAACCTTACCATACTCGAAAGTGACATAGAAAACTGTACCGTACTTTGGAAGACTGTTCATGCCAAGGAAAGCAATAATGAACTCGTACAAAATGATGGCGGAAATCAAATTCCAGAAAGACCTTCTCTAATTACTGGAGAAAATTAAAACCAGCAAATAGAAAAGGCAATAAACTTAACATTGAAAACTATTCCACTTAAACTCTTACACGCAACTCATAATTAATAATAATGCTTATTTCACCCCAGCAATTCTTCACAAATTAAATGCAACCAAGTCCCCATACTGTCCACACTGTAAAGACCAGATTGCAGACCTAATACATATGTTCTAGAGTTGTAAATGCGTTTTCAACCTTTGGAATTCCCTAAGTTACAACTGCAAAAAAATGGGGTGTCAAGCATCAACACTAACATGGGAATTTACTCTTTTACACACCCTCCCGGCCAACATCAGGAAAACAAGCTAACGCACTTATAACTATTTTCTTATTAATGAAGCTATATATAACTAGCAAATGGTTAGATCCTGTAAGTATCTCTTGGGAGTAATTCAAGAAATCTGCAATTAAACATCTACTAGCACATAAAATAGTATTGGACAAAAGAAAGAAAAATATGAAAGCCCGAGCAATCTGGGAACAGTCCTATAACATCTTAGCATAAAGCACAAGGTACACCATATCTTATGAACTGGAAGTATTCCCATGAGTACACAGCTTAACTATGGATGAAGTATCATTTTTGTATGTGCTGTTTTTAGATTAATGACATTAATTGGGAAAGCATCTTTGTATATATTGTAATTAGGTATGTTGTATGACCTACATATTTCTACTTTAGCCACAATTTATAACTTGCAAATATGGTCATTTTGTAAATATGGAATGGTTATGGTTTTTGCAAATGTAAAACAAAATAAAAATTATTGAAAAAAAAAAAGGGTCTTTTGCAAAGAACGGGGCAGTGTAGTACCTCAGAATAACTATGCTAATACTCTAGATGTTCATTGTGTCTCACTGTTGCAGTCATTACACTTGGGTTATCCTGCTGGCAGGCTACCCTCAGTCGGCCTGAATTCCAAAGTCCTGGTCCGGCGTCTGTTGCTGTCGCCTCTTCCCTGATGTCAGTGCACCAGGGGTATATAACATGCAGCCAACGCCATTTTCTTCAGTCTTTTTTGCTGCACGGTGCCAGAAGCAAAAGCAGTTCGCAAGTGCCGGTCGGCCGACTCCTGAGATTTTCGAAATTGAATTTCAGAACCGAAGTCTTCAATAAAGCTAAGTACCCCGTTGGGGTAACTTTTTCTTGCTCCAGACCGATGTCAGTAAAAGTTAATTGTATTTCTTGTGGGAAGCAAATACCTCATAAGGATTTTCACTCTTAGTGTATCCCTTGCCTAGGCCCTGACCACAACGTTGCTAGTTGTCGGTTTTGTGCTAGATTCAACCAACGCACTTTTAAGCGTCTGTTGGATTTTTGCATAACATTACTTTGGCCGAAGATTTAACTACATAATGCCGTCGGAACAACCGACGATCGGAATTCATAAAAAAAACGCAAAGACAAAGAAAAGGACAGGCATCCGAGGTCCAAAACCGAAGAAGCCTCTTCTAGGCCAGTCACCAGTTCTCAGTGAGGCGCTTTCGCAGCCCCTGACTCAGAGCCACAGGCCGCTTCCGACTCCCACGTGGAGACAACTAGGCCTCTGGAAACTCAAGGTATTGGGCCTACGGAAACTATTCCCTCAGATGGGTCCGGAGCTGCTGAGCAGGCATCTGCTTCTGAGGGTGTTTTCAGACCTACACAGCTTACTATCAAGTCTACTTCTGCAGCCAAGGCAAAGTCGAAAACACCATTAAAGACAAAAACAAGTACAGCATTCTCCTGGACAGTCATCCATGCCAAAGAAACAGATGCTTAAAATGTCCGAGGACCTGATTACTTTGATCAGGGGTTCCCATCCCCCTCCTGATAAAAGGTCTAGGCAAGACACTGACTGTGACTCCTCTGACCAGGTTTCTATTTCCTCTGATTCCTCTTCAGAACAGGGATATTCTCTTCCTCCCTATGAGGACTCTGATGCTGAAGAATCTATCCCTTAAGCCTCTCCTCCTGAGGATTACCCTTTTGGGGAAACCCTGCACACTGAGGGAGCATTTCCATTGGGAGAACCAGGATTATCCTGAATCCAAGAAAAGGCTCCGATTTTCTTTTACTTCAGCACAGGCCCCTTGCTACCCCCCCCGTACTAGATATTTTTTTCTGAATCCAGTTTGTCTCCCGATTCTTTACCCCCTGCACCAGTCAAGCCAGATGGGTACTACAGGGTCCCAGACTCTCATAAATTTCTTTATAAAAACTCTGCTGCTGACCCAGAAACAATTTCTCAGGGTCCCAAAGGGGGTCAAGGCTTCCGCTGCAAAAAACCCTGTTACCTCTGATAGGGATTCTAGAGCACTGGATAGATGGGGGAAAAAAGTTTACACTTCTGCTACTTCAGCTGTAAGGGCTTTAAACTGCCAGTTTCACATGCTTAAATATCAGCAATACCTAATGTCTTTGCTAAAACAGAAAATGATTACCAACTCAGAATCTCCTGACAATAAGGAAATACAGGATTTATTGCATGCAGCTGAACAAGTGGGAAAGCATACTCTGCAATGTGGTTTTGATTCATTAGAGACTTCTTGCAGAGCCGCAGTTAGAGGTTCTGTCATTCGAAAACATGCTTGGTTAAAAGAACAAAGTTGACCTGATCATGTTAAAGCAAAATTATTGGATGCTCCATTACAGCATGATACTTTGTTTGGTGTTAAGGCAGAAGAAGTGTTAAAGAAAATGGAGGATATAGCAAAATCAATGCAGACAGTAAAGGGTTTCTTACAGGTTCATCCACCTAGATTTAGCAGGAACTGGCCTTCTAAAAATTGGTCCTTTCCAGTGTCAGGCCACAAAGAGGCAGATACAGACTCCCAAGAGGCATATCACAGCCCCAAGGCTCATACAGACCTAAACAATGGGGTGTTTCAGCCCCCAACGGCGGAGAAGACAAATCACAACCTTATAGGAAACAGTCCCAATGACTTCCGTCTACAAAAGCCAAGCACTTACCTTTTGACAGCACCCTTAGGGGGAAAACTAGCACTTTTCTCGCAAAATTGGCACATGATCACCCAGGACAAATTACTGAATATTGTTTCTCAGGGTTACAGGTTCCACTTTCACACCCTACCAAGGTCAAAAGGTATGCCAGACCTGCCACAAAACCAATGGGCAGAGGCAAAAAAACACATTTCTGCTCTCAAGGACATGAGAGCTATTCAAAAAGTACCACAGCAAGAACATGGGCAAGGATTTTACTCAAGACTTTTCTTGGTACCTAGAAAGGACAAAGCCTGGAGACCAATACTGGATCTGTCAATTCTAAATACTTTTCTGGATGTTCCAAAATTCAAAATGTTGACACTGCAGCAACTTCTACCCATGCTGGGCAAGAAGGCTTGGCTAGCTAATTTGGACCTCAGAGGCATACCTGCATGTCCCAATCAGACAGTCTTGCAGAAGATACCTCAGATTCATAGCTGTCTCAATGATTTACCAATTCTCTGCAAGTCCCTTTGGCTTATCTACTGCGCCCAGGGTCTTCACAAAATGCCTGGCACCAGTAATTGCATTTTGCAAACAAAAAGGAATCCAAATATATCCCTACTTGGACAACTGCCTTATTCAAGCAGAGAGCAAGGACATTCTACTAAAGCATCTGGCATTTGTAAAAGAATTGCTAATTTGTCTAGGGTACACAGTAAACTAAAATAAATCAAAACTAGTGCCCTCTCAAGAGATATTTCTGGGTGCAAGCTTAAATACAACCGCCCAGATGGCTTCTCACGCCAGACCAGCAAAGGCAACTGACTCAGTTTCAAATGATGGCAACAAAGACCCAGCTGACTACAAGAACAATTCTGCAGGCTTTGGGCTTCATGGCATCTTGCATCCTGCTAATTCCATATGCAAGACTGCATATGAGGAAGCTACAATGGTACCTAAAAAGTGTTTGGACTCAACATTGCCACAGCCTGGAAACAATAATAACTCTTATTCCCTGCCTGCAACAGGAGTTTCGATGGTGGGCACTGGCTTGTCACCACAACAAGGGACAGCCTTTTACTTTACCCACAACCAGGCAGACACTAACACAGATGCATCGAATTATGCCTGGGGGGCACACATGGCAGGAAAATGTATTCAGGGCACGTGGCCCACGGACCAAATGCATCTTCAGATCAATCAGAGATGCTAGCTATACAGAATGCCCTGACAGCCTTCAATGACCTACTACATCCAGGGCAACTATTACTAAAGACTGACAATACCACAGTTATGTGGTACATAAACAAGCAAGGGGGCACCCATTCCTACCCCCTCTGCATGTAAGCCATGACTTTGTGGAACACAGCGCTGACCTAGCAAAGTACATCTGCAGGCACAATTCCTGCCAGGAAAGAAAAATACTCTGGCAGACGAACTAAGCAGAAACCTCATGGACCCTCACGAGTGGAAACTAGATCCACAGGTCTTCAGCATAAGGAAATGGGGATGCCCAGACATAGATCTTTGTCTTCCCTCGCAACTACCAACTACAGAGATTCTGCACAAGGACTTACCAGTCACAAGCATGGAAAGTGGGTGCTCCATCTTTCAGCTGGAAAACCCTAACAGTTTATGCCTTTCCACCACTGCCTCTCCTTCCCAAGGTGCTCCTAAGTCAGACATGAGAAGCCAAAGATGATTTTGATTGCCCCAGACTGGCCATGCCAGCACTGGTACCCAATCCTAAAGAGCTTGTCTCAAGGCCCAGCCTGGACTTTATCTCTAATGCCTCATCTTCTGACTCAAAACAATCAGATCCTGCACAGCCAACTCGGAACCTTAAATCTGGCTGCATGGCAGATAATATAGCTACTCGGAACACACCTCTCTCTAAAGCTGTTATGGATGTCATTTTGGAAGCCAGGAGGCCCAGCACCAGGAAATCTTACACAGAGAAATAGAAGAGATTCTGTGCTTGGAACCAGGCACAAGGACTTGAACCACTTGTTCCAAATATTCCTCAGATTTTACAATACCTAACTGAGATGCTGGACAAAGGCCTATCCTTCTCATCAATTAAGATCCATGCCTCTGCCATTTCAGCTCATTACAATACGGAACCTCCTATTTTCTCTCGTCAACTTTTAAGACAGTACCTCAGAGGGGCAAAAAACATAAGACCCCCAAGGAGAGCACCGATACCTACATGGGACCTCAACTTTCTTAGAAAAGCTCACACTACCTCCTTTTGAGCCAGCCAATACAGCTGACATAAAATTCTTATGGAAAACTGCTCTGCTTCTAGCAATAACTTCAGCAAGAAGAGTCTCAGAGTTACAGGCATTAATGGCAGTGGAACCTTTTATCATTTTTCATCCGAACAGGGTTTCTCTAAGGACAAACCCAACATTTATGCCAAAGATAGTATCCAGTGTGGCTCTTAACCAAAACATTCATTTGCCAACATTCTATCCAAATCCCCAGAATAAAGGGGAAGAGACGACTTCACTCTTTGGACATACACAGGCAGCTACGCTTCTACTTGGACAAAACAAAAGTTTTCAGAAAAACTAAGCAACTGTTTGTGGCATATGCTGCAGGATCACAAGGAAAGGCTGTCTCAAAACAGACCATTTCAAAATGGATAGGACACTATTCGTTTCTGCTATGCACAGCATGACAAGTCGGTACCTAAGAATATTAGGCCACATTCTACCAGGGCAGCAGCCACTTCAGCAGCCTTTCTCAGAGGAGTACCAACCAAGGAAATTTTGGAGGCTGCAACTTGGAGTTCAGTGCACACTTTTACCAAGCATTACCACTTATCTCTTTACTCTAAATCCAGAGCAGGCTTTGCCACTGCGGTTCTGCAGGGGCTCATAGCCACTCCTAATTCTATTTGGACCCAGCCGCCTTACCTCAGCTTTGGGATTCAACCCAAGTGTAATGACTGCAACAGTGAAACAAGAACATAGTACAGTTGTGTACCTACCATAAATGTAGATGTTCGAGTGTATTCACTATTGCTGTCCAGGTTACCCACCCTCCATCCCCCTTTCTTTGCTGGGACTTATCTATACTTCTCTATCCTATACAACCTATGTGGTGTAATTGCTTGTAGATGAAGGTATTGTTTTTATTTTACTGCATGCTTTTATTAGCAACATGTATTGCCTACCTTCTTGGGGGCACCTGACATCTGGGGCAAGAAAAACTGAAGAAAATGGCGTCTGCTGCATTTTATATACCCCTGGCGCATTGACGTCAGGGAAGAGGCGACAGCAACAGACGCCGGACCAGGACTTTAGAATTTAGGCCGACTGAGGGTAGCCTGCCAGCAGGATATAACCCAAGTGTAATGACTGCAACGGTGAATACACTCTAACATCTACATTTATGGTAGGTACACAACTGTACTTTCCCCATACCCTCCTCTCCTGAACTTAACTTTATAATCTATTTTAGAAACTGGCTGTTTGCATCAAGTATCAACTGTACCCTTCCTGATTGCAAATAGCTTCTTTCTGGGGAATTCCTTCCTATCCTCCAAACAAAACAATTTGTTTTTTTCTCTGGTGGTTCTTCAGTTTCTCGACCTAGGAGTCCTAGAACCAGTGCCTTTAGATCAAAGGGGCAAAGGCTTTTTTGTACCAAAGAAAGGACTGACTTGGGAGAGCAGTACTGAAAAGTCCTTTCTCAGTTTCCATGTCAAAATAGCAAAGTTCAAAATGCTGACCCCTCAGACAGTACCCTCATTCCTCCCCTGAATGTCATGTTAACATTAAATCCTGAGAGATGCTTGATACATTCCCATAGCCTTAAGATTCGAGAAATTTTCAGATTCTCTGTATGTGGGCCGTGTCATCGGTTCACTGCTTTACCTTTTGGGTTATCAGCAGCTCCAGTGGAGTTGGTGTCTAGCCCCAGTCATAGCTCATTGCAGACTGAGTGTCATTCACATATTTCCTTATTTAGATTACCTGCTCATCGTTGTAGGTACGCAGTTATCAGTTATCGTTCCCAGATATCAGGAGCCCTTAACATGGGATCTGATGTACATTTTATTCTTCCTCACTTCTGGGTCTAGGATTGACATCAGATCCTATTCAGCTGCTTTTACAAGATTATGATCTGACCCTCAAGCTACTCCTTCTCTCATAATGCCTCACCCTCAGATCTCATTTGCTGTCGTTCTGCACAGACATGGTCTGTAGCGCTCTCACTTTTTTTAGTGGGAAAGTTAAGTGGCTTCTCTAATTCATCTAATTTTCTTTGATATTACTTAACATATTTATTCTATACCTCCTTGCCTTTCTTCATTACCTCCCCTCCTATAGTTTTCGTTGATTTAGCGTTGGGGACTCTCCCTTTCACCTTTCCTCCCTTTTTTTCAGTATATAATTGTGTGTGTTTGTGTACACGTATATCTGTAGAGAGAGACTTTATAGTTTTTTGGCGTTTTTCCCTTGGTGTATGTGCAAGTGCGTGTTAGTGTGCACTTGGTGTTTTGACTTACCTGCCATCATGTCTGATAGACTGGATAAGTCTACAGGGTTCAAAAGATCCACTTGGCACAGAATTCCTAATAATGATTCCCGCCAGAAGTATGGGTGTTGTCTGGGGTGCAAACATCTGCAGGCTGACTGTCCCATCTGCACTGCCTTCAACCAAAGCGCCCTTTTGAGTTGCCTGCATAAGTTAATTTTGGAGAGGGTCTTGCCTGATTCTGGAGCTCAAACTCTTGTTAAACCATCTAGCTCCAAGGATCTTGAAGAGCCTCCTTAGCTTCATGGGTGGCTTCTTCCTCTTATGCAGAGAAAAGGCCTCGACTAGCAGATCCAAGTTCCTTGGATCTGGGTGTCTAAAGTTCCTTTGGATCAGATGTTCATCGTGCATACAGTTGCAGTCATTACAGATGGGTTATCCTGCCGTCAGGCGGGTCCTCGGTCGGCCAAATTCCAAAGTCTAGGTCCGGCGTCGGTTGTCGTCGCTTCTTCCCTGACGTCAGTGCGGCAGGGGTATAAAATAGGCAGCCGACGCCATCTTCCCCAGTCTTTCTTGCCGCGGGGTGCCCGAACCAGAAGCAGTTCGCAAGTGCCGGTCGGCCAGCTCCTGAGATTTATGAAAATATTTCAGCCGAAGTCTTCGTGAAAGCTAAGTATCCTGTTGGGGAAACTTTTCTTGCCTCAGACCGATGTCAGACAGTTAATAATTGCATTTCATGTGGGAAGCAAATACCGCATAAGGATTTCCACTCTTTCTGTATACCTTGCTTAGGCCCAGACCACGACGTCTCGGCCTTCCGTTTTTGTGCTAGATTCAACAAGCGCACTATTAAGCGCCGGGCGGAGTTTGCCCTTCACTGTTTTGGTAAAAAAATTAATTATATTATGTCGTCGGATACTCAGACTTCAGTTTTGAGTAAGACGCAAAGATAAGGACCAACATACGAGGTCCGCACCGACTACTGATACCACGCTAAGGCCGACTACCGGTTCTCAGCGAGGCGCCTACAGTCCCTGAGTACCGATGACGCTACATTACCGGTGTCTTCAGTACCCGAGGTCGCAGGCTCCTCGGCACCCATTTCTACTGCAGATACCGACGCCACTATTGGCGGGGAAACTCTGAGCTTAGACAGGCCTGCCATTTCTCAAGGTGTCTTCAGGCCTTCCTCCTTTTCTATTAAAGCTTTCACTAAATCTAAAGCAGCCATGAAAACCAAAAAACAGGGACGTCAGACACCCTCTCAAGGCCCCATGCCTAAAAAACAGATGCTCAAAATGGCTGACTATTTGATTACTCTTATCAGGGGTTCTCAACCCCCCCTCTGACAAAAGGCCCAGATTAGAGGAAGACTACCCTTCCCCAGATCAAGCCTCTATTACCTCTGAACATTCTGAGGACCAGGATTATGCCTATTCTCTTTTCGAAGACTCTGATGCAGAAGAGTCTATTCCCTTGGTCTCCCCCCCTGAGGACTACTCCTTTGGGGAAACCTTACATACATTGAGGGAACACTTTCACTGGGAAGGCCAAGATTACTCAGATTCCATGAAAAGGCTCAGGGATTTTCTTTTGCTCCCCCAGCATAGGCCCCTGGCTATCTCTCCTGTTTTAGATATATTCGATGATGTGTACACAGAAGCCAGCCTTAATCCATATTCTTTGCCTCCAGCTCCTGTTAAACCAGGCAGGTATTACCGGGTTCCTGATTCTCACCAGTTCCTATACAAAAGCCATACTGCTGACCCAGAAACTATTTCACAGGGTCCCAAGGGAATTAAGGCCTCTACTGCTAAAAACCCATTACCTTCAGAGAGAGATTCCAGAGCTTTAGAAAGGTGGGGGAAAAGGTGTACACCTCGGCCACTTTAACCATGAGGGCATTAAACTGTCAGTTCCATATGTTAAAGTATCAACAGTTTTTGTTATCTCAGTTGAAAAGCAAAATGACACAACCAGAGCAACCAGATTTAAAAGAGTTGCAGGATTTGTTGCATGGTGCAGCGCAAGTGGGTAAACATACCTTGCAGTGTGGTTTTGATGCTTTAGAGGCCTCATGTAGAGCTGCTGTTACGGGGTCTGTTGTACTTAGGCATGCTTGGCTCAAAGAGCAAGCCTTACCAGATCATGTCAAAGCTGAATTATTAGATGCACCTCTTCAAAAAGATGTATTGTTTGGTGTTAAAGCTAAGGAGGTGCTAAAGAAAATGGAGGAAAAAGCGAAATCAATGCAAACGGTGAAAGATTTCCTGCAGGTACAACCTCCACGTTTCAGCAGAAACTGGCCTTCAAAAAATTGGTCCTTTCCAGCCACGGACAGACCTCAAAGGGCAGATAGATGCCCAAGGGGTAGAGGGCAACCTCAAGGATCTTTCAGAGCCAGACAGTGGCAAGCACCAACCCCAAGAGGTGGAGAAGATAGATCAGTCATTTAGAAAACAGACACAGTGACTTCCCCCTATACCTGCCAAGCAAAGCTTTAATGGCAGCACCTTTGGGCAGAAAACTGTCGTTATTCTCAAAAAATTGGCATATTGTTACAAAAGACAAATGGATTCTGGATATTATAGACAGAGGCTACAGGTTCCACTTTCACACCCTTCCAAAAATGAGAGGCATGCCAAACCTGCCACAAAATCAAAGGGCAGAGGCACAAAAACAAATTTCAGCTCTCATGGACATGAAAGCGATTCAAGAGGTACCTGCAAAAGAGCAAGGTCAAGGGTTTTATTCCAGACTATTCCTGGTACCAAGGAAAGACAAAGATTGGAGACCTATCTTAGACCTATCCATCCTAAACACATACCTACAGGTACCAAAATTCAAGATGCTCACATTACAGCAGCTTCTTCCCATGCTGGGCAAGGAGTCTTGGTTGGTAACATTGGACCTCAAGGAGGCATACCTGCATGTCCCTATCAGACAAGATTGCAGAAGATACCTCAGATTTCTTGCAGGTTCAACCCATTATCAATTCTCTGCATTGCCCTTTGGCTTATCTACTGCACCCAGAGTGTTTACGAAATGCCTGGCATCAGTAATCGCCTTCTGCAGACTACAAGCAATACAAATCTACCCATATCTGGACGACTGTCTGATCCAAGCGGACAGCAAGGACATATTACTGAAACACCTGGCGTTTGTAATAAAACTGTTGAACTTTCTGGGATACACAGTCAACAAAAAGAAATCAAAACTAATACCCTCTCAACAAATTATTTTCCTGGGTGCCAGCTTGAATACAACCACCCAGATGGCCTACCTCACGCCAGACAAACAAGGGCAACTGTTTCAATACTTCAGCAAAATGGCAACCTTCACCAGGCTGACTGTAAGGAAAGTCCTGCAGGCTCTGGGATTCATGGCATCTTGCATCCTACTAATCCCATTTGCAAAGCTGCATATGAGGAAACTTCAATGGTACCTAAAAAACTTATGGTCTCAGCACAGCCACAGCTTGGAAACAATTATACCACTAATTCCATGCCTTCAAAAGGAATTTCTGTGGTGGGCTCAGGCATGCCAAAGAAACACAGGTCTCCCTTTCTGTGTACCTCAAGCAACTCAAATCATCACAACAGACGCCTCAGACTACGCCTGGGGAGCACACATGACAGATCAGTGCATTCAGGGAAAATGGTCCCAAAAAGAGAAGCACCTACACATCAACCAAAAGGAGATGCTAGCCATGCAAAATGCTATTATGACCTTCAAAGACCCACTGCTTCCAGGTCAGCTATTGATAAGGACAGACACCACATTGATGTGGTACCTAAACAGGGGAGAACTCATTCATACCCCCTGTGCAGGCAAGCCATGACCCTATGGAACACAGCACTGGAATTACAACTTCAACTACAGGCACAATTCCTGCCAGGGAAGGAAAACACACTGGCAGACAGCCTAAGCAGAAATATGACAGATCCACACGAATGGAAATTGCATCCTCAAATTTTCACAAAGATAACTCTGGCATGGGGACAGTCAGACATAGATCTCTTTGCTACCCACAGAAATTACCAGTTGAAAAAATTTTGTTCAAGGACCTATCATCCATGGACAACGTTGACAGTCTGTGCCTTCCCGCCTCTTCCTCTGCTGCCCAAAGTTCTATTAAAAGCCAGAGCAGAGAGGCCGAAAATGATTCTCATTGCTCCAGACTGGCCAAGACAACACTGGTATCCGCTCCTGAAGAGCCTGACACATTCCCCACCATGGATCCTACCTCTAGTCCCTCTTCATTTGTCCCAGCACAACTACAAGGCCCTTCACAGCTAGCTCAAAACCCTAAATCTAGCTGCATGGAGAATTCTTTGATTTCCAAACAGACCCTCCTCTCCAAGGAAGTACAGGATGTCATCTTGGAGGCCAGGAGACCCTCTACTAGAAAAACCTACTCCGCCAAATCCTTGGGTAATAAATATACCTCAGATTTTACAGTACCTAACTGAGATGTTAAACAGTGGCCTCTCCTTCTCTTCCATCAAGATCCACGCTTCAGCCATTTCAGCACAATACAATACGGATCCTCCTTTATTCTCACATCCTCTATTAAGGCAGTTCCTCAGAGGGGCAAAAAATATAAAACCCCCACGGAAACCACCAGCTCCAGCTTGGGACCTCAACTTCGTATTGGTGAAGCTGACACTGCCTCCTTTTGAGACGGCTTCTTCAGCAGAGCTACAATACTTGTCATGGAAAACAGCCTTCCTTCTGGCTATTACCTCAGCATGGAGGGTTTCGGAGCTACAGGCCCTCATGGCTGTGCAACCATTCATCATTTTCCATCAGGACAGGGTTTCCTTACGAACCAACCCTACCTTCATGTCAAAGGTAGTATCCAGTGTGGCTTTGAATCAGTCTATTCATTTACCTACCTTTTATCCAAATACACAGAACAAAGGAGAGAGGCTACTACATTCTTTGGACATTCACAGGCAACTTCGTTATTACTTGGACAGAACAAAGTCATTCAGAAAATCTGAGCAGCTCTTTGTGTCCTATGCTACAGGTGCTCAAGGAAAGGCGATTTCCCAACAGACTATTTCAAAATGGATAGCCCACTGCATACGCTTTTGTTCATTTCATGGAAAATCAGTGCCTGTATACATCAGATCCCACTCCACCAGGGCTACAGCTACCTCAGCAGCTTTCCTTAGGGCGGTCCCTACCAAGGACATTTTGGAAGCAGCTACTTTGAGTTCAGTGCACACTTTCTCCATGCACTACCACCTTCCACTATACTCAAAATCTAGAGCGGGCTTTGCCACAACAGTCCTGCAGGGCATTCTAGCCCCTCCTAATTCCGCTTAGTACCAGCCACCCTTACTTAGCTTTGGGATTCTACCTAAGTGTGATGACTGCAGCTGTATGCACGATGAACATAGTACAGTTTTGTACCTACCATAAATGTAGATGGTCGAGTGTGCATACAGCTGCAGTCCAGGTTACCCTCCCTCCATCCCCTCTTAGGACAGGGCTTATGACAAACACCTTTAACATACAACCTATTTGGGGTATTCCTTTATGGTGTATTTGCTTGCAACTACTGTTTTGATTTATCTACTTATGTATGTTTGCATGACATCATGTTTTGCCTTCCTTTCTGGGGGCACCTGACATCTGGGGCAAGAAAAACTGAAGAAAATGGCGTCGGCTGCCTTTTTTATACCCCCTGCCGCACTGACGTCAGGGAAGAAGTGACGACAACCGACGCTGGACCTAGACTTTGGAATTCGGCCGACCGAGGACCCGCCTGACGGCAGGATAACGCAAGTGTGATGACTGAAGCTGTATGTGCACTCTAACATCTACATTTATGGTAGGTGCAAAACTGTACTTTTCCGTTCCTGCAACGCCATCTACTGGAGCAGCTCTGGCATCTGGACCCAGTGCCAGATCTTCTGACCCATCAATCGGGCGGGCTACATCAGTCCCTTAGATCTCTCAACCTCACAGCTTGGTTGCTCCACTTCCAACCCTAGCCAGGCTTCCCCTTATCTCTCAACCAGTTCGCGATATCCTCGCTTCTCACAATTCTACTACCAGAAAGACTTATGCTAACAAATGGAAGCATTTCTCTGTCTGGGCAGGGGAAAAGCACGTGGACCCCTTTACGGCTCCTGTCCAGACAGTTCTAGAGTTTCTAGCAGAACTCTTTTGATTGGGCTCCTTCTCAGCTACCATCAGAGTTCAACTGGCAGCTATTGCAAATTTCCACGTTGGCTTGTCAGAGACCAGCATCATGTCCCACAAACTTTGCAAAGCCTTTTTAAAAGGAACCCTTTTACTTAGGCCCCCGGTTAAAGACCCTCCCCCACAGTGGGACTTAAATTTGGTACTGTCTTCCTTAATTCTTCCTCCATTTGAGCCGGCAGCTTCTTGTTCGTCTAAGCTGCTCTCATGGAAAACACTCTTCTTAGTAGCCATCACCTCGGCAAGAAGGGTCTCGGAACTTCAAGCCCTTTGCGTTCGCCCTCCTTGTCTTGTTTTTCACAAAGACAGAGTGTCCCTTAGGACTAATCCGTCCTTTTTACCCAAAATAATCTGAGAAGAATCTGAATCAGACCATAGATCTTCCAGTCTTCTTCCCAAATTACACCAATAGAGCTGAACGAAAGTTACATTGTTTGGACGTTCACAGTCAATTACGCTTCTACCTGGATAGAACTAAGCAAATGAGAAAATCAAACCAGCTCTTCCTGTCTTATGCGGAGGGGAAGCAAGGCCAACCAGTCTTAAGGTAACTTTGTCCAGGTGGTTGTCCTGTCTTATGTTGGTCTATCAGTTGAGGAACAGGGAACTTCCTACTAAGCCTAGAGCCCATTCAACCAGAGCTTTAGCTTCTTCAGTAGCCTTTCAAGCAAGATTGCCAATGGATTCCATTTGCGCAGCGGCCACTTGAGGGCCTCTCCTCATACCTTCATTTCTCATTACAAGCTCGATATGGCCTCCAGAAGTCGGGCTGATTTTGGTTCCATGGTACTCAAGAGTTTGTTCCACTGAGCCACCCAGGATTTAGGTGCTTGGGACACTGTCCCATCCAGCAAGAATGAAGGCGAGATTGACAACTTAACATTGAGAAGTTATGTTCTTACCATAACATTCCATGTTAGTTGTCTTCTTCTTCTCACCTTCTTTCTTGCGTCCCACCCTCCATCCCCCTAGCCTGGGAGATCTAGAGTACCTTGAGAATTTTTTGCCACCTTAGTTATTTCCCTAGCTAGCTCACTTATTCCCTCTTTTTGCTAGCTCTTCTAGAGGGCTTATAGATATATAGATATATAGATATATAGATATCTATAGATATATCCTTCTCCCTTTTGTATCTATGATTAGGTGGGTTGTTCTCTGTTGTGGTGGGACATGTATGTCCATAGTGTTAGCTATCAAACGAGATCTGGGTATATGACGCCTAGCATTATGGGACATAGCATAGCCTCGATCCGGTAAAAATAGCTCTCGGGCTTTAGTATTAGGCCGAGTCAGAGCCGAGGATAGTCTCCGAACCCATCCAGCAAGAAAGAAGGCGAGAAGACGACAACTAACATGGAATGTTATGGTAAGAACATAACTTCTCATTTTACTGCATGCATAATTATTGGCATAATATTTTTAGCCTACCATTTTGGGGGCACCTGACATCTGGGTTAAGAAAAACTGAAGAAAATGGCATCTGCTGCATCTTTTATACCCCTGGCGCACTGACGTCATGGAAGAGGTGACAGCAACCGACACCGGACCTAGTCTTTGGAATTCTGGCCGACTGCAGGTAGCCTGCCAGCAAGATAACCCAAGAGTAATGGCTGCAACAGTGAATACACTCTAACATCTACATTTATGGTAGGTACACAACTGTACTATCTGAGCATTGCCATTTAGATTCTTGACATAACTGTAGAATGCATTGTGGTTGTCTTTGGAATATTTGGCAGTTTTATTTTCGTAACTAGCTTTGGAGGATTTTGAGGGATCTCAGCTTTTTATTGAGGCTGGTAAGGGAGTTTTTTGCATCCTGGGATTTTCCTTTTTTCTGCAACATTTTCTTTCTTCTGTTGTGTAGTTTGTTTATGGCAGGGAACCACTAGATTGGCTTCCTTTTTTGGAGGAGAGCGTTTTGGTTGTATTTGGGATGGCACGATTCATGCATGAGTGGATGTGCTAGTACAGTGCCTTAGTATAGGATTCAGCAGTTGAATTTTCAGCTCCTGTCTTACATGGGTGTCATGAGGTTTGTCACTTCTGACTTTAGTAGCATGAAGTTTGCTTGGAGAAGTTTTTTATGGAGGTTTCCGTACTGGGGGGGTGGGATGTAGATGTCAAGGGTGATTTGCTTATGGTCAGACCTGACCAATGAGGGGGTTACCACTGGTGTGGAGCATCTATCTCCCATGTTGGTAATGACCAGGTCTAGGATATTGGACCCACTGGTGAGACAATGGATTAGTTGATCCAGGGTGTTTGAATTTATGAATTTCAAGAACCGTTGGGAAAGGGTGTTGGTACCAGAGTAGTTTTTCCAATTAATAGCAGGGTAGATTATTAGGTATTATACCATGACCCCCCCCCCCCCCAAAACGTACACGCTGATTGGCCAGCGTGCCCGTTGTAAATCGAGTTATACTAATGGAAAAAGGTCCGGTTGCCCGGACTTTTTTCCATTAGTATAACTCGTTTTTTTTAAAACACTGTCTCGCTATGTTAAATTGGTTTAACATAGCGAGTTAGCTTTAAAATAAGCAACGGAGATGTCCGTTGCTTATTTTAAAGCTGTCTCGCTATGTTCAACCCATTTAACATAGCGAGAGAGTGTTTAAAAAAAAAAAGCAACGGAGATAGCAAGATCTCCGTTGCTTTTTTTAGTGTCTCGCTATGTTAAATGAGTTTAACATAGCGAGACAGTTTTAAAATAAACAACTGAGCCGTTGCTTATTTTAAAACTGTCTCGCTATGTTAAACTCATTTAACATAGCGAACTAAAAAGCAACGGAGATCTTGCTTTCAGTTGCTTTTGCCCACAACTCTGATGTACTGCGCAGGCGCGGTACATCAGAACTGCCGGATGCCAGACATCTGCGGAAGGGCAGTAAACAGGCATTATACTATGCCATTATTTAATAAAAGTAATAGTTTCTTTTCTTAAATAATGTCATGGTATAATAGCAATAACCCACTTCTGGGTGTGGGTAATGCTAAATTTACCCACGGTTGGCTGTGTTTGGTCCTCGGGCAGCCCTCGGGACCAAACCACGCCAACCGTGGTAATTAACATTACCCACATCAAGCGTGGTGTGCTATATTATTAGGTATTAGGGTGTTTGGTTGTATCTAAATATTTTCCAGTATGTTTAGAAAGGTGTACTGAGAATCTTAGGGCATGGTGGGGGATCTGTAGCAAGCTACAATTTGGATTGCAGTCTTACCTAGTTAGTTGCACCTGGAGAATTGCAGATGCATTGTGTTGGGCAACTAGCCTGGAGGTGTGAATATCCTTCCTGAATATGGACACACTTCCACCTTTAGTGTTTCGGACTTGGTTTGGTGGCTGAAAAGTGTGGTAAGAGTTGTAGCCTGGTATTGTAGGGGTGCTCTCTGGAGCCTTGAGCCCGGCCACAGTTACTGCACAGATATCTATGTTCTCCATTTTTAGGAGTGCCTCGAGAGAGTGCATTTTGAGGTTCAGACTTCTAGCATTGAGTAGCATCACCTTCAGATTTTGCATGCTTGTATCTGTTATGGTGGTGGTTTTGTCCTTTGAACCTTGCCTAAAAAAGGTACTATAGGGGTGGCAAGAACTTTAGCCATTAACCTGAATCCCAGGGTGGACAGGTGCAGACCATCTCTGGCAAAGCATTGTGGTTTGTCAATCATGTCGTCCCAGGCAGATACTGGATCCCCTTTGAATGGCACCAGAAGCTTAGCCAATTGTTTGTCAATCATTTTGTCCTTGTGCTGTGGTATCATTCTGGGCGAAGGCAGGATACTACTTGGAGCTAGGGCCATACCTGCCTGGGTCACGTGATCTGAGAGTTCTTCCATGTCTATCTTCATGTAGTTCAGGGTGGTACGTCTCAAGTCATTCACTCCAACATGGACAGTGACAGAGTCGTATTTGTACTTGTGGAGTGACTTGAGTGCATGCTTTGTGGCGAATCCTGGCACCAGACAGGCAGCTGACTCTAATTTTCTCCTGGTTCAGCCTGGTGAGTGGGACATCAGTGTGCCTGACTATAGAATAATTTATGACTAAAGTGTTGGGTACATTGTCTTGCCTTAGTGGCACGTTGGTGTTGTGAGCTATGTCACTTTGGTTGTGACTGGTGTTTGCATTTCAGCTTCGGAGGTCCCTGTTGCTTGGGCAGGTTAATGTTAAGGGCCTCCGGATATGTGGGTTAGTGTTGCTATGTGGGGGTGTTGATGGTGTAGGTTTTGAAGGGCTGTGTGTTGCTGGAGGTGTAGTGTAGATGTTAACCTCCTCTTGACTGTCTAGCACAATCTTGGCTGAAGAGAGCTTTGCTTCCAGTTTGGCTATGTAAGTGCATCTCTCGCAGGTTGTAATGTTGGGTACTCTGGGCAAACCTACCAGTGCTCCTGAAGAGCGGCCCAATTGCTTTCCTCTGGAAGCAGTTGGGGGACGTCTTTGCACCACACTGCCTGGCAATCAGTAACTACAGACTCTCGAGTGCAGAAGATGACCAGAGGTTACCACACCCCACTCAATTCCTTCCCAAAGCCACTAAGACGAATTCCTGACATTCCACCCAGACAGAGGGAAGAAGCAGCTCTAGAGATAAAACTGCATAAAAATGTCCGAATAGTCCCAGCAGATCAGATCTGGATTCTACTCGAGATTCTTTTTGGTGCCAAAAAAGACAGGGGACTGGTGGCCAGTCTTGGATCTCTGCACTTTAAACAAGTTTTGTCACCCAAATAAAATTTTGGATGGTCATGGTTCAGTCCATTCTTCCATGTTTGGAAAGAAGCAATTGGATGTGCTCAGTGAACCTTCAAGATGCGTATTACCACATCAAAATGGAGAAATGCTCCAGAAGACTACTTTGCTTCTGGCTGGGACCCAGTCATTACCCATTCCGTGCTCTGCTACTCGGTCTCTCTGCAGCCCCCCAGAGTGTTCAAATGCATGGCATTAGTAACCGTTCACTTGAGACTGCAAGGATTCCGGGTGTTTACATATTTAGACAATTGCATCCTTACCCCCCCCCCCAAAAGCATCTGCTGGTAACGGCCCTAAACTACACACTCCTTGGGAAAGTTTCTGGGAATCTGTCTAAATTGGGAGAAATGCAATCTGACTCAGACCCAAAACTTAGAATTCGTAGAGGCGGTGTTCAATACCCAGTGCTGTCTAGTCTGTCTCCCAGATCACAGATTACAAAGACTAAGGCTCTAGCTCAGAGTGGTACTCTGTCAAAACATGGTTTCAGCTCGAGAGGTCCTTCAACTCCTAGGTTCAATGGCAGCATCAATAACAATAGTACCTCTTGCAAGACTTCACATGAGACTCCTCCAATGGCTCCTGCTATCTCAGTGGTATCCAAATCATCATCCTTTGTCCTTTCAGATTCGAATAACAAATCGATGCAAATGGGACCTAATTTGGTGGAAGATGCCAGAAACAGAACTTTGGAGTCACCCTTTCTACCCTTGTCAGCCCAAGGCCACTGTGACCATGGACGCCTCCCTGATAGGGTGGGGTTGCATTTTCAGGGGCTTGACAGTCCAAGGCACATACATGGTCTACGATAGAGGGCAATCTGCATATAAATGTCCCAGAATTGAGGGCAGTGCTTTTAGCATTGCAGCATTTCAGTTTGTCCTGGAACAATTGCCGTCCAGTCAGACAATATGGCAGTAGTCTGGTGTATGAACAAGCAAGGAGGAAACAAGTCCTACCAGATGTTCTTCGTGTTTCCATGCGGTGCCCGAGGGTTGGGAGGGTGGCCTAATGGTTAAGGTGTTTGCCTTACAAACACAAGGTGCAGGGTTTGAGTCTCATAAGGGGTAATTGGCTAGGCTTAAAATGGCTCGCAAGGGCAGTTAGCTTAGTACTAACCTATTGACTTTCACTCTTGCAGTCATTACATTTGTGTTATCTGCTTGCAGGTAGCCCTCAGTCTGCCTGATTAACCAAGTCTTGGGTTTTACGTCGGTTGCTGTCCCTTTTTTGTTGACGTCAGGTCGTAAGGGGTATAAGACATGCAGCTGACGCCATTACATCAGTCCTACTTGCCATGCGGTGCCCGAAGCAGAAGCAGTTCACAAGTGCTGGTCGGCCGACTCCTGAAATTTTCGTTTTCAAGTTTCAGAACCGAGGTCTTCAACTGAAGCCAAGTACCCCATTGGGGAAACTTTTTCTTGCTCCTTACCGATTTTAGTAAAAGTTAATTGCATTACTTGTGGAAAGCAAATGCCTCATAAAGATTTTCATTCATACTGTATTCCTTTCCTAGGCTCTGACCACGAGGTAACTTGCTGTCGGTTTTGTGCTTTATTTAATCAGTGCACTATCCGTTGTCTGTATATTTTCGAGACTCTATTTCGGTTCTCTGTTTAATTATCCAGAAATGTCGTCTGTTAGCCATCCGACTACCCAGTTGTGTCAAGAGGCCATAAGAATTTGGCAATAGGTTCAAACTGCTTTCTGATCGCAACGCTTATTCCTGGGGATTCCAACATGATTGCAGACAAGCCAAGCAGATTTAGCCTTCTGCCTCAGGAGTGGTGTTTCCATTTGTGCATAGCTGCGAAGATCTTCAGCCGTTGAGGCCAGCCTTGCTGCAACCTGTTCGGCTCCCCGTCAAGCCACAAATGCAGCAGCTATTTTGCCCTAATTTCCCCGCAGGAGGAGTCCCGAGGGATGCTGTAATCCATGATTTGCCCACAGGACTTCTGTATGCTTACCCTCCACTTCCCTTGATCCCCCAATTCTTGAAGAAAGCTTTTTGCTTAAAAAGCAAAGTGATCCTCATTACACTTTATTGGCCTCGACAAGTATGGATGTTCTTCGTGTTTCACTGTTGCAGTCATCACACTTGGGTTATCTGCCTGCATGTAGCAGTCAGTCGGCCCGAATACCAGAGTCTTGGGATTTCTGCGTCGGATACAGTCGTCTCTTCCATGACGTCAGGTCGTCAGGAGTATAAAACATGCAGCCGACACCATTATACCAGCTTTTTGTGCCGAGTGGCGCCTGAAGCAGAAGCAGTTCGTAAGTGCTGGTTGGTCACTACCTGGAATTTGTTAGAGTTTCAGACCTGAAGTCTTCTAAAGCAAAGTACCCCATTGGGGATTCTGTTTTCTTGCTCTAACCGATGTTAGAAAAAAATAATTTTCTTGCCTGTGGAAAGCAAATACCTCAGATTTTCTTTCTTACTGCTTCATTTGTTTAGGCCCAGACCACGACGTTCCTCTGTCAATTTTGTGCCCTGTTCTACCTCCGAACTATTCGTCTGGCAATCTTTTTCGCTAATTTCTTTCGCGCTAGTTCTCCGTATTCCAAAATGGCTTTGATAAGCCATCAGACTACCTATCTTCTGAAAAAACGTAAGGATAAAGACAGACCGTATAGGTCCAAAACTAACTATGCTTCCGTTAAGCTAGTCCGCCGATACACAGTGAGGCACTTTCGCAGCCCCTGATACCCACTTCTACAGATTTGCAGGCCTCTACTGAGACCCATTCGGAGTCCGGCATGCCGCAAGATGCTTCGACTATGGAACCTGCGGATGTGTCTACCTTGGATGGGTCTGGAGCCGCTGTGCAGGCACCGGCTTCTGAGTGTGTATTCAGACCTTCCAATGTTTGTATTAAACGGACTACTTCGTTTCAGACTAAAACTACCTAATTTCTTTGGCCCAGAGTTCGCACTACGCCTAGGAAACCAATGACCAAAGCGCATTCTCAAGCTCCCATGCCACAGAAACATGCTTAGAATGGCTGAAGACCTTATTACTTTAATTGGGGGAAGCCGGGCTTCCCCCTCTAAAAGACTAAATTGATTTTCCTTCTGATTCTTAAGATCATGAGTCTGATGACTCTGACCCTTCAGATTACCAGGACATACCCTTATCTACCTCTGAGGATTCTGATGCAGGAGATTCCATTCCTACTGCCTCCCCACCATAGGATTTTTCTATCAGTGAAATCCTGCATACTCTCGGAGCATTTCCGCTGGGAGTGCCAGGACTACCCACAGTCCAAAAAGAGACTCTAGGAATTTTTAAATTTGCCTTAGCACAGGCCTCTAGCTATCCCTCCTGTTCTGGAAATTGTAGATGATGTCTTCATGGAATCCAGTCTTACCCCTGATACTTTGCCACCAGCTCCTAAAAAACCTGACAAGTACTACAGAGTACCTGACTCTTAAAAATTTCTATTTAAGAATCTTACTGCAGATCCAGAGACCATTTCTCAGGGACCTAAAGGCATTAAGGCTACTACAGCCAAAAACCCTACTGCTTCGGACAGGGATTCTAGGACTTAAGACAAATGGAGGAAGAAGGTAATACACCTCTGCTACTCTTGCCAGCAGGGTTTTAAATTCCCAGTTTCACATGTTGAAGTATCAGCAACATATAGAGCTAATTAAACAAAAAGTGATGTTGATTCCTGATTGTGCAGAACATAAAGGTTTACAAGAGTTGATGCATTCTGCAAACCAAGTTGGAAAACATACTTTGCAGTGTGGGTTTGATGCTTTAGAAGCATCTTGCAGGGCTGCTGTCACTGGGTCTGTTTTTAGAAGGCATGCGTGGCTAAAGGAGCAAATCTTGCCAGAGCATGTCAAAGCAAAATTACTAGATGCTCCATTAAACTAAGAACGTTTGTTTGGTACTATAGCAGAAGTTTTTAAAAAGATGGAGGAAAATCTATGCAATCTGTTAAAGATTTCCTATAGGTACAGCCACCTAGATTCAGTAGGCATTGTCCTTCAAAAAACCTGGTCCTTTACAGTCCCTCCCAGACCTGCAGTCCAAACTCAGTGGCAGCAGACCACCAAGAATACAGTCTCAGGGTGTGCACAGATTTAAACAATGGAGTGCTCCCACCTCAAAAACAGGAAGTGGTAAGCCACCATCCCATGGAAAAAGTTCACAATGACTTGTCCTTCATCCTTCTCAGCCTTGCCCAAGTGCCTGTATCCCTAGGAGGAAAACTCACCCTGCATGCCAAAAACTTGGAGACCATTACCCCGGACAGATGGGTCTTAAACATTGTATCCCAGGGATACAGTTTCTACTTTCACTCATTGCCAACCCCAAACGGATTGCCAGACCTCCCCCCAAAGCAGTGGGCAGAGGCCTAAATGGCAAGTACTTTCTCAGTATCAAGGCTATTCAGTCTGTTCCAACAGAGCAGAGGGGACAGGGTTCCTACTCCAGACTGTTTCTTGTGCCCAGAAAAGGATCCTGGATCTGTCAGTTCTCAACACCTTCCTGGTGGTTCCAAAATTCAAAATGCTTACTCTCCAACAGCTGCTGCCTATACTAGCCATGACTCCTGGCTGGTCACCCTAGGCTTAAAAGAAGCTTATCTGCACATCCTTAAGGGAATCTTGCAGGAAATGTCTACGTTTCAGGGCAGGCTGTATGCACCATCAGTTCTCTGCACATCATTTGGCTCATCTACTGCGCCCAGGGTATTCACAAAATGCCTGGCTCCAGCCATTGCATAGTGTAGTCAGAGAAAAATTCAAATTTACCCATACTTGGACGATTGCCTGATTCAGGTGGACAGTCAGGAATTGCTACTTAAGCACCTGACATTTGTAAATAGACTTCTAACTTCTTTGGGGTATACCATCAACGAAAAGAAATCACTTCTGGTACCCAGCCAAAAAATTGTATTTCTGGGAGCAAGCTTGAACACAGCCTCCCAGATGGCATTCCTCACTCCATAGAAACAGGTTTGTTTGACGAACTACTTCAAAGTAATTGCCACCAAAACCCAGCTATCTGCAAGAAAAATACTGCAAGCCTTGGGGTTCATGGCCTCATAAATTCTAATTCCATATGCAAGACTGCATATGAGGAAACTTCAGTGGTACTTAAGTCTATGGTGTCAACATTCTCAGGACCTGGAAACAAGAATTACTATCCTTCCTTGCCTAAGGACAAAGTTCCTTTGGTGGGCAGAGGCCTGCTACCACAACAAAAGGGCTCCCTTTCACTCAACCCCCTGCTGCCCAAACCCTGACAGCAGGTGCATCAGACTATGCATGGGGGGCTCACATGGCAGGCAAATGCATTCGAGGCAAATGGAGCCCAAGACAAATGCACCTGCCTATCAGTCAAAAAGAAGTGTTAGCTGTACAGAATGCACTGACAGCCTTGAAATACCTTATCCATCCAACTCTTGATAAAGACAGCACCACAGTTGCGGTACATCAACAAGCAGGGGGACTCATTCCTATCCACTCTGCAGGATAGCCATGGCTCTGTGAAACACAGACTTGAACAATCAAGTCCTCCTGCAAGTTCAGTTCCTGCCAGGCAAAGAAAATTCACTGGCAGACTATTTAAGCTGAAATCTAATGGGCCCACATGGGTGGAAACTGCAACCAAACACATTCAAACTGCTAATCCACAGGTGGGGAACACCAGAGGGAGACCTCTTTGCCCCCCCCCCCCAACCATCAATTGAGCAAATTTTGCACCAGAATTCCTCACCACCAAGCATGGAAAGTGGATTCCCTTTCCTTTAGATGGAAAAACCTTTCAATCTATGCCCCCCCCCCCCCACCCGAAAGTGCTACTCAAGATCAAACAGGACAAGCCAAGGACAATCTTGATTGCACCAGACTGGCCACACCAGCACTGGTACCCACTTTTGCACAGTCTGACAGAAGTGCCACCCTGGCACCTGCATCAGACCCCCCCCACCCCTCTGCTGTTCCTGTAGGAGGGCCAGATTTTGCATCCTTGGCTGCAAACCCTGAACCTAGCAGCCTTGCTGTTTCCCTGAGTGCATCACCACCAACCCTTAGCAAACAGGTGCTGGATGTCATCCTTGATGCCAGGAGGGCCTAGTACTAGGAAATACTAATCAGAAAAGAGGAAAAGATACTGCTTTTGGTTCTAGTCTCAGGGTAAGGACACAACCGTGCCTACCTTCCCTCAAATCCTAGATTAGCTAGCACAGCTGTTCCACAAAGGCCTATCCTTATCTTCAATTGAGATTCATGCCTCTGCCATCTTAGCTCATTACAATACTGAGCCCACCCCTCTTTTTTCACACTCTGGTCAAACAGTTCCTAAGAGGGGCTATCAAAGACCCCCGAGGAGAGCTCTCACTTCTGCCTGGGACCTTCTCTTTGTTCTAGAGACGCTCATGCTACTCCCTTTTGAGTCTGCTACTGCAACAGAGTTTAAATTCCTCCCTTGGAAAACTGCATTACTTCTAGCCATCACTTCAGCAAGAAGAGTGCCTGAGTTGCAGGCTCTTATGGCTATGGAACCCGTCATTATCTTCCATGTGGACAGGGTTTCCCTCAGGACTAACCCATCATTTATGCCCAAGGTGGTATCCAGTGTGGCTTTAAACGAATGCATCCATTTGCCAACCTTTTTTCCTAATCTTCAGAATAAAGGGAAAAGGATCCCACACTCCTTGGACGTACACAGACTGCTTAGGTTCTACCGTAAAAGGATAAAACATTTTTAGAAAATCTGACCAGCTGCTGGTCAGCTTTGGTACAGGGGCAGAGGGCAAGGCCATTTCAAAGCAAACCATCTCCAAATGGATAGCACACTGCATCCATTGCTGCTACAAACACCATGGAAAACCTACCCCACAGGGGATCAGAACCCATTTCAGCAGGGTTATATCAACCTCTACAGCATTTCTCAGGGTAGTCCCCACCAGGGACATCTTGGAAGCTGCAACCTGGTGTGTTCTGTTCACACCTTCACCAAGCATTACCAATTGTTTATCGTCTAAATCCAGAGGTGGATTTGCTGCGGCAGTCTTACAAGGCCTGCTAGCCAGCCCTAATGCTTCTTGACTGCCTCCACCCTTCCTCAGCTTTGGGTATCAATCGAAGTGTGATGACTGCAGCAGTGAATACACTAACATCTACATTTATGGTAAGTGTACACAACTGTACTTTCTCCTTTCTCTGGCCTCACTATGCTGCCCTTGGATTCTGGATCCAACCTCTAATTTCTCACCCCCATGGGTTGACCCACCAGCACATAAACAGCCTCAAGTTAACAGCTTGGTTTCTGCACTTCCAATGATAGCCCGGCAGAGCAACCTTTCCTCTCCAGTGCAGTGACATTATTCTGGCCTCTCACAAGCCATCCACCAGAAAAATATATGTTCGCAAATGGAGGAGGTTTTTAATTTGGTCTAAGCAGAGAAAATTAGACCCGTATTCAGCTCCAATCACTGCAGTGCTAGATTACTTAACATTTTTCGAAGAGTGACCTGCAGCATCCACTCTTAGAGTTCACCTAGCTGCAAATTTCCATAATGGTTTCAAGGATTCCTCTTTAATCTCACATAATTTATGTAAAACTTGTCTAAAAGGAGTCTCTCTCCCATTAGACCTTCAATCAACCAAGCAATAGAACCATGGAGTCACACTAGTCCTCCAGTCTTTGACACAACCTCCCTTTGAATCCGCAGCCATCTGTGACATAAATTTCTTATAATGGAAATCTCTTTCTGGTGGCCATCATGTCAGCTAGACACATTTCTGAGCTTCACGCATTATGCATAAAGTGGCCCTTATTTGATTTTTTTCCCCAAGGACAGAGTGTCACTCTGGATGAACCCTTGCTTTCTAACTAAAGTGATTTCTGATTTCACTATTAACCAGACTTGTTGACCTGCCAGTTTTCTTTCCTAAGTTTTCATATAAAGGAGAGTACTGTCTGCATTCATTAGATGTACACAGACAGTTGAGATTTTATCTTGGTAGGCCAAGAACAATGTGCAAATCTGACCAGCTGTATGGTGTTAAGGAATATTCTTCCATAAGGACCGTACGAGGGACACAAGGTAGCTGGGGACTCTGTCTCATCAGTGATGAACTAATGAAGATGAACATCAGAGAGAGGTTATGTCTTAGCATAACGTTCCATCTGTTGTGTTCATCTTAATTCATTCACTACATCCCACCCTCCTTCCCCCTCTTAGTGGCTCCTGCTGGAGTATTGTTTGGGTCTAAATCCTAATTTAGGGTACCTGCTCAGAAAAAGCCTTTGCTTTACTAATAACGGACAAACTCTGTGGTAACAGGGAGAAGAGCACTCTGGGTAAAAGCTTAGATTGGTTTTTGGCTGGTGCGAGCTTTGTATAAGGCCGACTCTGTTCCGAGGACAGAACCGACTAACTATAAATGATGAATGAATGAAGATGAGCAACACAGATGGAACGTTATGGTAAGACATAACTTTTTTCTCCATTCTTAATGAATTAGCCAAGGGCAACTTCCGCAAGCTTCCTCACAAGCTGGATCTCCGAAAACAGTTTCTGAAAGGAGGTTATGTATGAGGCCATCTGGAAAACAAGTGGCTCCTCCTTGGGATCTAAACTTTGTTCTGGTAAACTCCACTATTGTTTCACTTTGAACTAGGTTATCAGGTTGATTTAAGGTTCATCACATGAAGGCTGTATTTACTGCTCTGACATTTGCAACAGTATCCAAGTTGCAAGCTTTCATTCTGTGTGAACCGCATCAAGCATTTCATTGAGAGAGGATCTCATTAAGAAAAAACTTGAATCAGACTTTCAATTTTCTACTAAGATCCTACGAACCAGGGAGACAATGTGTTTTTTTGTGTGTAACTACATACTCTATGTATAGGTAGAGCAGTTACTGTCTTAACAGAACAGAGTTCTTTAGAAAAGCAGACTGCGTTTTATTTTGGGGGGGGGGGGCAGCTGTCAAGGCAGACTATTTCAAGATGTTTGCCCTCTGATATTGCTTTACATTACTCCAACCATGGCACATAGAGAGCCTTGACTCTGTGATGACTTATTTGAAAAGTGGAGACTAGAAGCATTCTATAGGCAGGAATGTGGTCCCTCTGTACATATTCTTACAGATTACACGCTGGATCTCTCTTCCAAGTCTTGGACTGGCTTTTCTAGCTCCATTCTCCTGGAGCACACCAATCTTATCCTTCCAGTTCCCAGGATGGATAGGCTTTGGTAGTAAACTGAAATAGCCAAAGGCTACTGCAGCATTAAAAATGAATGTAGCACAGTTGTGTAAGTAGCCATAATAGTAGATATTCAAATTCTTCACTGCCATATAAATTATTTGTTGCTTTTTATATTTTAGCACGAGTTAACTCTTAAGTCTTTATGGGTAAGAAAATCATAAAATTGTCAACACACTGCTGATTTCCCTCCAAGGGGCTAGCCACTCAGCAGTCGCTCTAGGTATGGGAGCGAGCCAAAGCTTGTGAAGTTGTCTGTTTCATTTTAGACAGGATACCAACCACACAGCCAAAGATGACTGCAGCAGTGAGCAATTCTAACATTTAAGCTTACAACTGTACTTTTCCATGCTGTTTCTTCTGGTTGCTCACAACATGTCTTTTCCTGGCAGGGTCAAGTCACATTCCACAATGGCCTTAACTGCTTCATTGGCTTGTGAGAGATGCACTTATATATCCAAACTGGAAGACATGCACTCTCCAGCCAAGACCGGACTAGCTGTTCAAGAGGAGAAGGTCAACATGTGCACCACACCACGTAGAACACAGCCTTCCAGAATACCCACCATCACAGCTCTCACATAAAAACACAAACCACGCGCCCACCTTCTCGGAGGCTCTCCGTAGAAGTCTACCCAGACAGCAGAGACCTCCAAATCAGAAACGCACTCTACCACAACACAGCACAGCACATACAGCTCACTTACACAGTGTGCCCCTCAACCTAAACTACTAAGGCAAAACAGCTTGCCCAATGCACGTACAATAGGTGACTCGATAGTGAGTCACACTGATGTCCCACTCACTAGGTTAAGGAGAGGGTAACGGGTGCCTGTCGAGTGCCAGGATCCGATACATAACACATGCACTCAGGTCACTCCACAACAAGTACAACTATGATTGTCATTGCCCATGTGGGTGTGAATGGCCTGAGACGTACCTCCCTGGAGTACATGGAGAGACATGGAGGAGCTCTCAGATTGTGGCCCAGGCAGGTATGACCCTAGCCCTGAGCAGCATCCTACAGTCACCCAGAATGATACCACAATACAAGCAAAAAA